>NW_026057982.1:0-16265 GCF_023721935.1 Panthera uncia | reverse complement strand
AAAGTTTAATGTGTATAACATTTGATCTACCAATCCTACTTTTAGGAATTTATCCTAAGATAAATGGTCAAGATTTATGTTAAGAATGTTTGTTACATAACTGTTCATAATAGAAAAAATTTTCAAACACTCAAAATCTATTCATGTGATTAGTTAACAATAAAAAATGGATCAGTGATTTTTTCATAAGAGAAAAAATACATCCATTACATATATTGTGCATCTATTGACATGATTATCTGTCCCCAGCATAGGAGAATAGGGTAGCAGAGAAACAAGCTTGTGCAAAGGCCCTCTAAAGGGAGAGGCTTCTAGCCCACATGAGGTTTGGTCATTAGCTCTGTCTTTCTAGACTCCACGCTAAGTTAAAACTGGGAGTGGAACTCCTCCAGGCAGGGTCCCTATCAGTCTTGTTTACTGCCGTATCCCAAATGCCCCAGCACAGTAGATGGTTGCTAAACGGAATTGCATGACATTTCCATAAAAGTGTGTCAGTGAGGGTACACAGAAGGGTGGGTGGAAGGATGCTTGCCAAATGTTAACAGTGGTGAGCTCTAGGTTGAAGGATTTGAGGTAATGCTTACCTTCTGGCTTATACTTTTATGTATTATTTGAAATTTCAATGATACGCATGAGCCAGTTACATAATTAGAAGTAGCGAATCACGTTACTGTCATCTAAAAACCCCAAAACCAAAAAAAGATCCGGATGGGGAAAGAAGCACACCGCTGGCCATTGGACTTGGATGCAAGCAGGGTGCTTCGGGGAGCCGCGGCTCACTGTCGGCAGCTGCAAAGGCAGGTGGCATAATCCAGGGGTCGGCAAATGTGTTTGTCGGGAGCTCAAAGAGGAGCTTCGCCAGCACCAGGGTTGCAGGCCCACTGCCCTTGCTCCCCTTCTTCCATCACATGGCAGCAGCTACCACTCATCCTTTAATGCCTGACTCAAGTCTCACCTTCCCTGGAAACAACCCCAGTTCTGGCACCCGGGCTATAAATGATCCATTTACTTGCACGTCTTATCCATTCATGTGAGCTCCTGCAAAGCAGGAAGCATGTTTTATTCATCTGCTATTTTCAGGTCTAGCATCATCCGATACATAGCAAAAGCTCAACAAATGCTTGTCTACAAACCAGCAGACAGTAGCTGATGTCCCCTGGGCTTCGCGATACACCTGTTACTGTCCCCCAAGAAATCTCCCACATCCCCAAGTTTTCCTGCAGCTGGCTTGGCCTGGCCCCCCAACTGTGTGGGGCCTTCAGTAGATACCCATTCACATGGGGGCATCCAGGTCTGAGGGATGGAGATAGTGTACCTCCCAAATATCATGAAGGTTTTAGGATGCTGCCTTTCTGCGTCTTCTGACTGCCTTTTACCCTCCTGTGTTCAAATAAAAATGAGAGAAGAGATCAGTTTAAAGTCATGTGTCCAGGCACCAAAGCTTTCCGAAGGAAGAGACACGTATTCCTCCGATGCATGATTTACCCGGAGGTGGAGAATATAAAGGATCTTTCATCACACCGATTCTCACCACCATGTAGGCACAACCTCACACATCAAAGGGCTCTGGGCAGCCCAGCAGTTATATAGTCTTCCTCTGAACCCCTTAGCCATGGGCCCCCACATGCATTTATGCCAAGCAAACACTGGGCAGCCAAAGGTATACAACTGTCACCTGAACAAAGAGAAATAATGAAAACTGGGAAGTTATGCTGCCGACAGATTGGCAACGTTTTTATCTGATTTTGTGAGGTTTCTCTCTCAGGTTAAGCAGGAATGCAAACACTAAGCTGTTCCACCTGAGCTGAGCTTTTTAAATGTTGCTGCCTTGGAATCAGAACTGTGAGAAATGATAATGTTTCCATTAACAACAAGAAACGGTGTTAGAACAGTGTCTTTCCTGCACTTCAAAAAAGCCTGACAGGGTTTAGAGGGGACACTCTCAAGTTTATGGGTGAACATTCAGCTTCCTGTTCATTCTCTTCCAAGCCTAACAGTGCTTTTACTTCTAGGAATACATTTTACAGAAATAATCCAAAATATGGGAAAGGGAGTCTTGCATTATTTATATAAGAAAGAAGGGAGGATGGGAGGAAGGAAAGGTGGAAGAAAGGCAGGGAAGAAAGAAGGAAGAAAGGATCAACCTAAAAACCTTCCACTGTGGGATATTTAAATAGTTGATGGAATTCTATTCAAGATATTATTGTGATATCATTAAAATAATTTTTGAAGAGTAGCAACCACATGCTTTCTATAAATGCTTGCCATGACTTTTGGAGGAAATGCAGAATACTAGTATCATTAACCACACATATGTGAGGAAGACAGAAAGCATATTATTAATACTACATATTATATGTAATATATATCTTATTACATGTTTATATATATACATTTTTATATATGCAAAATAAAATGGAGATCATGCTATATGTTTATTTTTTTTATTTTTTTTTTTTAATTTTTTTTTAACATTTATTTATTTTTGAGACAGAGAGAGACAGAGCATGAACGGGGGAGGGTCAGAGAGAGGGGGAGACACAGAATCAGAAGCAGGCTCCAGGCTCTGAGCTGTCAGCACAGAGCCCGACGCGGGGCTCGAACCCACAGACTGTGAGATCATGACCTGAGCCGAAGTCAGCCGCTTAACCGACTGAGCCACCCAGGTGCCCCTATGTTTATTTTTATATCCTACCTTTGGTATATAATATTTTATTTATGAGCATTAAATATTCCTTAAAAATATGATTTTCAGCACCTGCATAGAAGTCTTTCATGTGAACATACCACAATTTATTAGGGTGAACCACACAAAAAGGTGTTTTGTAGGTCACCATTTATCAGCTGTCAATAATTTCATATGCTGGATCACCTGGGTGGCTCAGTTGGTTAAGCGTCAACTTCGGCTCAAGTCATGATCTCATGGTTCGTGGGTTCGAGCCCCGCATCGGGCTCTGTGCTGACAGCTGGGGCCTGGAGCCTGCTTCAGATTCTGTCTCTCTCTCTCTCTCTCTCTCTCTCTCTCTCTCTCTCTCTGCCCTTCCCCTTCTCATACTCTTCCTCTTTCTCTTTCTCTCTCAAAAAAAAATAAACATTAAAAAAATATTTTTAATAATTTCATATGCTTCAATTCAGTACAGTTGACCCCTGAACAACATGAGGGTTAGGGGCTTTGATGCCCTGCACAGTCAGAAATCCATGTATAACACTGACTACCTAAAACCTTAATTACTAATAGCCTCCTATTGACCAGAAGCCTTAATGTAACACAGTTGATTGACATGTTTTCTATGTTATATGCATTATACACTGTATTCTTACAATAAAGTAAGCTAAAGAAAAGAAGATATTTAGAAAATCAAAAGGAAAATGCATTTACAGTACCGTATTGATTGAAAAAACCTGCATATGAATGCACCCACATGGTTCAAGCCCATGTTGTTCAAAGATTAACTGAATTTATCTAATTACCATTGGGGGCACTTGGGTTATGTTAATTACTCATAGTGGAATCAGCTTAAACAAATATTTAATGCATCTTATGTTATTTGGATGAAATTTCTAGTAGGAGAATTTGTAGATAAGCACATTTTTGAGGTTCCCCAAATATTTTTCCATATTGCCCTTCAAGAACTTGTACCAATCCACATCCCCATAGCAGTCCTTGTCATTCTGTTTTTATTGCACTCCAAATGCGAGAAACTCCTTATAGTTTCTTTTTAACACATAATACTCTAGAACAAATTGCCATGTTTCCTTTCTTTTCCATTTAAGATAACTGGCTCCCCAGAATAGTTGTGAACAATTTGTTTCATCAAAGCTTGTTGGTGTGGAGAAAAAAGTTTTCTGTTGAAACTCTCTCTGGGAAGATCCAAATTAGAAATCAGTTCTGAAGTCTGGAGTGAGGAACATATGGGCTAGGTTCCGTGCAAGGTAAACACAGCAACAGACAGAAACAGGGAGGTGGAAATTCCAGAGTAAAACTCAGAATTCTCAAGGTTAGAGTCTAGAGAAGTGGTAGAAATCCACCAGTTCAGACTGGAATAGAGTGAAGTGAAAAGTATGACAGCCATTAAAAGAGAGGGCTTGGATGTCTTTGGTGTCTATGTATGACCAGTGATGTCTCCATCTCTGCCAGAGTAACCCAGTGTCTCAATCAGCATCCACATTGCTACAGAGACCTGAAACCTGGCTGTCACAAAATCAGATGGCAACGTGGTGCTGAGTGATGGTTATAGTCTAGGGGACAAGAAATAATAAAAAGATGAGAGCAGATCATTGACAAGGTGCCCTTCTATGGGGATTTCTATTAACTCCTTTCAGTGTAAGCAGCAAGTCTCCCAATGGTTCAGATAAATACCCTGACAAGGGTAGTAAACAATTCCTTGGCCATTCTGACTACCTACCCCTCAAAAGGAAGAATACTGGGAGGTTTGAAGGGCCCAGTATAGCCTGGGGGCTACCCAGGACCTCTGTAAAGGGAACTCAAAGAGTGACTTTGTCCTCCAGAAACCACCTAAAGAAAAGGCAGAAATCCTCTAGCCAAAGTGACCCCAGGCCAACTAAAACATCAAGCTGAATAAAAATGTGGAGACCTTTCAAGGGGAGGCTCCATAATGAGCAATTCCAAAAGCTTCTTTCAGCCATGGCAAATTCATGGTTCCCAATAAAACTCCAGACCCCCAAGTTTGCTTGCCTGGGGACTTCCTCTAGGAGCAAAATACAGAGCTTCCTTGGAGCTTTTCAAAGACCTTTTCACAGATTGTCACGTCCTCACCAACAGCAAGTACACCATCAGCAGAAATGCATAAACCAGTAAACCAGCTTGGTTCAGCTCATGAACACACCCAGACCTAATTTTCCTCCTCCAAGCTCATTGGCTATAAAGACATTCAAGCTTCAATAATTTAGTTTCACACATCACCGGCAACTAAATTTCATACTTGTCAAAACTTAATGAATTGCTTTTGAGCTGTGGGCCAGAGTCTGGAACTGACCTTAGTCCTCATGCAGTTTCCCTCTTTAAACCTCTCAGATTCCTATCCTTTCATTGTACAACCAGCAATAAAAACAGGTAGTCAGAAAATGGATCTTTAAGCTTCTATATTTCAGAAAAGATGAAGAAACTCAGCTTTCATTTCTTTTAAAAATATTCCCTCTCCTACTTCTGATTCCGAGTTATGCATGTAGAATTAACTCTACAAGGACTTCTCAATTATATATAATAAATTTTCTGTTCATACTTGCTCATCATATAACAATTTAAACCAGTGGTTCTTGTATTCTTTCCATAAATACTTCCTTGGGCATCTGACATATCTCCACAGATAACCATTTCTCACTGCTATTGTTGAATTTATGTACATTAGCATGACTTTTTCTCTTTCTACTCTATAGCCAGTATTAGCTAACTTCACCTGAGAAAAGCTTTGAGGGTTTCAATTTCCTGGAAGACCCACTTAAAGTCCTAGAGAACATCAGTGGACTAGTACCTATTTTGAGAACCTTTAGACAAATCTTCTCTCACCTATTCTTTTTTTTTTTTTCATTTATTTAATGTTTATTTATTTTTGAGAGAGAAAGAGACAAAGCATGAGCCGGGGAGGGGCAGAGACAAACGGAGACACAGAATCCGAAGCAGGCTCCAGGCTCCGAGCTGTCAACACAGAGACCAACACGGAGCTTAAACCCAAAAAACCCAAGATCATGACCTGAGAAGTCAGACGCTTAACCGACTGAGCCACCCAGGTGCCCTATCTCTCACTTATTCTTTTTTTTTTTTTTTATAATCTCTCACCTGTTCTTTTTTTTTTTTAATTTTTTTTTAACGTTTTTATTTATTTTTTGAGACAGAGAGAGACAGAGCATGAATGGGGGAAGGGCAGAGAGAGAGGGACACAGAATCGGAAGCAGGCTCCAGGCTCGGAGCCATCAGCCCAGAGCCCGATGCAGGGCTCGAACTCACAGACCGCGAGTTCGTGACCTGAGCTGAAGTCAGGCGCCCAACCGACCGAGCCACCCAGGCACCCCTCTCACCTGTTCTTAAGTGCTACCTCACAGACTCCAGATGAAACCCCTCAAACATTGCTAATGAGATTGAAAACTTATGTCTGGAGCATTTTTTTAAATATTTGTTTCATTTATGTTTAGCCAGTTTACATGGTTTTGTGGTGATTTTTTAAAAGTAAAAACTACAGTGGAGCTTAACTGAGTTTATACTTTGTTCCCAATATACTCTTAGCCCCAAATTTTGAACTCCCATGAGCAATGGGCAGATCATACTTTTCCATTTTATTAGAGAGAAAAAAAAAAAAAAACGGCTTTATTTTAGGCTCTTTTTCTACTTTGAGTATGACCAAGAAATCTCTTACCAGACTCTAGCCACAAACAGATAACTATAAAGCATGGATAAATTATACAAACACAAATCAAATATCCAAAGGCTATTAGAGTGAACTCAAGCAGGTATACTCTGGGTAAAACCTCGGCTTTGAGAAAAGGGATTGATTCTGGCTGAATTAACAGTTTTCATGCCTTTGGCTTAAAGTCAGGCTGAAGTCAGTGTCACACAGGGTGACTATACCTCTAATAAAAAAAGTCACATTTGGAGGGGGAGGAGGCCCAAAAGACGGAATTGGGGGAAACCACAGCTACAAGAAAACGAGAAGGAAATTTCAGAAAGGAGTGATCCAAAGAGGTGGAGCTGCCAGTTTTTTATATACATTCTTCCAGGTGTCTGTGTGAATGACCCTTAAATCACAAATGCATATGGAAGATCTCCAAGTCCCTCATAAATAAATAAACAAATAAATAAATAAATCACACTAAACTGAAATTTGAGCCACCACCAAAGAGACAGCATTTGAAGTCTGAGTCACCAAGTTAATTGCCTGCTGAAACAAACAAACAAAATGTAACAGAATTCAGAACATCTATAACCAATCGTTCACAATGTTCAGGGCACGGTCTAAGATTTCTTACCAAATAAAGAAACTCTCCTCAACAAAATAAAGGAAGATATTCTCACAATAAATGAAAAGGCCGTAAATATCTTCCGATAAATGAAAACTATTTTTAAAACTATATAGAAATACTAAAACTGAAAAACACTATATCTAAAATTAAAAATTCACTGAATGTGCCTAATAATACAAAGGAAAAGACAGAAATGCCAGTTAAGCTTGAAGACTTATAAATAGAAAAAAGGTCCAACCTAAAAGAAGTGGGGGGTGGGGGAAGAAGATTGGAAAAAATGAAACAGACTTTCATAAACCCATGGACATGAAGAATATTTTTTTTGAAAAAAAAGTCTAATATATGTGTAATTGGAGTTCCATGAAGAGAACAGAGGCAAAGAGGGCATTAGAAATAATTAAAGCTATAATGACTGAAAATCTTACAAGTTTGTGATAAGACTTAAATTTACAGATCCAAAAAGCTCAGTGAACTCCAAACAGGAAAACTCTGCCCATGATTCAAATTCCTGAAAACCAAAGGTAAAGAAAAAATCCTGAAAAAGTAAGATGAAAACACATTACACATGGGAGAATGATTCAAATTGAATGACTTCTCATTGGAAATTGTGGAAGTCAGAAGAGTGAGACTTTTTTCAAAGGACCAGGGCAGGGAGGAGCACTATTAATCCTGAATTCAGTATCCAGTAAAAATATTTTTCAAAGATGAAGACAAAGGACACTTTCATTTAAAATAAAACTAGGAGAGGGGCGCCTGTGTGGCTCAGTCATTTAAGCATCGAACTTTGGCTCAGGTCATGATCTGGCAGTTTGTGGGTTCAAGCACCACGTTGGGCTCTGGGCTGACAGCTCAGAGCCTGGAGCCTGCTTCAGATACTGTGTCTCCCACTCTCTCTCTGCTCCTCCCCTGATCACTCTCTTTCTCTCCCTCTCTCAAAAATAAATAAACATTAAAAAAAAAATCTCATGGGGCGCCTGGGTGGCTCAGTCGGTTAAGCGTCTGACTTCAGCTCAGGTCATGATCTCGCGGTTTGTGAGTTTGGGCCCTGCGTCGGGCTCTGTGCTGACAGCTCAGAGCCTGGAGCCTGCTTTGGATTCTGTGTCTCCCTCTTTCTCTCTCCCTTCCTCACTCTCTCTCTGTCTCTCTCTCTCTCAAAAATAAATAAACATTAAAAAATAAATAAAAACAAAATAGACTCTGAACTTTTTAAACTTTTTTCCTTCAGAACACAGTACACAATTCACTGATTTTAGTCAGATACCAAGATAATTTTCTACGTTCAACCTAACTCCATTAACATATAATTACCCCTCATGGAAGTGGGACTTCACAGCTTATTCCCTTCCTTCTAAGTCCTCGTTAAGCAAACATACTCCTCTTCACCTCCTCCCCAAGCCCAATCACCAGGCAAGGTCTATGCACCCCTGTTTCCTCATACACATCCTCAAAAATTCTTGACCCCAACACAAACTCATTTTTCAAAAATTATAATCTTAATTGCCTCTTGAGAGCAGGTAGGAAAGGTTGTCTCAGATTGACTTCTATTTATGAACTAAATTATATCAACTGGCTTTTGCTTTCATGATGTGTTTTACTGTTTTCTATATAGCTGCAGGTTTAATATTCTCTAATTCACATAATCATTTCTCCTTTGCCCACCCAATTCACTGGAAATTATTCTCTCTGGGAAGTTCTCTGCTGAACCAATCCATGATCTCAAGATGATGTCAATGTGGAATGAAAATTTTTCTGTTATGGTGACAGTGAGTTGGGTATGGCAAGCTAAATGCAAATTTCAGTTAAAGAAAAAAAAAAGGTGGCTAGGAATAGAACATAAGTGCTTTTGACTAGATCTCTAGCAAGAAGGATTGGTGATTCCCCTATGACTAATGTCATGACAAGTTATAATCTGAGGAGACACTCAAGCCTTAGAATATAAGATGTATGGTATAAGATTCATTATATGGCAGGCATAAATACTGAATTAAGCTAATACAATTTCACAGAGCTATAGGCCCTGAGATGTTCCCCAGAACAATAACTGAATGAAGTGTCTCCTCTTTTGTTTCAGAAAGATGAGTTGTGGGTATGTTGAGAGATAAAAGTGGTCTGATAACCACCATGGTGGGCTTATAAAAGTCAAATACAAGGAAAAAAATCAGATAGTGAAAAAAGGAAAAAATGAAAAGGTAAAATTCCCAATTTCACCCTTCTCTCTCTCCCTTTCTCTCTCTCTCCCTCTCTCTCTCTCTCTCTGTCATTTCTCATGTTCCATCCCCCATTTCTCAATCCTACTTCTGAATGGTAAGTAGTTTTAAGAATTATTTGGCTAGCATTCCAAAAATTTCTATTTATATGCGTGTTCTCAAACCCCTCTCTTGCCTTTTTAAGATAAACTTTAAAAAAAAATAATTTTAGATTTAAAGAAAAGTTACAGAGAATTCACATCCAGGTCCCCCTATTGTTAACATTTTACATAGTCATGATACATTGATCAAAACTAACAAATTAACATTGATATATTACTATTAACTGAACTATACAGTGTATTCAGATTTCGCTAGCTTTTTCATTAATGCCCCTTTTTGCCGCTCTAAGAGTCCATCCGGGATCCTCGTTGAATTTAGTTGTCATATCTCCTTAGGCTCTTCTGCTCTTAGTCTCCTCTGACAATTTTGAGGAGTACCGGTGAGAAATTTTGTAGACTGTCTCTCAATTTTGATTTGTCTGGTGTTCCTCTCATGATTACATTGGGGCTATAGGTATGGGAGAAGACTACTGCAGAGGTAAAATGCCCTTTTCACCATATTACAACAGTGGGTACACAGAATCAACATGGCTTATCACTGGTGATATTAATATTGCCCCCACTTGGCCAAGATAACATCTGCCAGTTTTTCCCCTATAAAATTAGTATTGTTTCCTTTCTATACTCCATTCTTTGGAAGCGGGTCATTAATCCAACCCACACTCAATGCAAAGGGGATTAAGTTCCATCCCCTGAAGGGGGTGTCATCTACATATATTATTTGGAATTCTTCTCAAGGGAAAAATATGTCCCTCCTTCTTTATTTATTCATTTAATTCTTTATATCAGATGAACCGGTTTATATTTATTTCATACTTTATATTATAGTACAATATTACACCGTTCTTTTTAACATACGTGAAATCATTTTATGTGAAAAGTTCTGAAACTTTTTGATTTACATAATCCACACTATTTTTCCATATCAGGCTGGATAGATCTACTTCACTGTCACTTCTACAAAATATAACATTGTAAAAGTGTTTCGTATTTTACCTATTCAGTCCTATTTCATAAGATATTTAAGTTGTTTTAATTTTTATTCTTATTCAAACAATGTTCAATGAAATTCTTGCGTACATCTTTATGTATTGCAAGTCTATATCAATAAGCTAAATTCCTAACAATGTAATTGCCAAGTCAAAAGTCATGTGCAATTTCCAATGTGGTAGGTATTGTCTATTTGTTTTCAAAAGAGTTGTACCAATTAATAATGGTGGTGGGCTTTTAATACATCACTGCATTTGTAGCAGGGACCCCACTTTCTCTTTGTAATTGTGGTGCAGAGACCCCTTTTCTACTTACAGCAGGCTGTTTTCTTTATATTTTGTGCTACAGACACACTAACTTACAGAAGTGGGACTTAAGTTTTAGTCTTAGGTGGACATGTTCTTATCAGAAATTGACAGAAGCCACAGAAATAATGGGAGAAATAACTCAAGGCTTGCTAGATCATGGGAGCAGAAAATAAAAACCAAGAGAAATATGACCAGAAAGGGTAAAAGGGGTGGGAGGAGTAGAGACCTCAAGGAGACTCAACCCCAGGACCTGCCAAATTAGAAAAATAGACCAAGGTATGTTCTTAAGAAAGAGACTGTTTCGAGAGCTTCTTGACATAAGATTCTAAGAAAATGGAATAACCAGATCTGGATATAAGGCTAACCGTTGGAGTCATTCTTAATATTTACCCAAAGAGATCAAGCACACCAGTAACTGTTTTGTTAGGGACTAGCAACTGAAAGAGGTGATGATAAAAAGGAGAAAATTAAAATCCAAAGCCTGGCTTGTTCTGTGCAAGAGATAGCTGAATTCTAAAAAGAGGTGTTTTGCTTTGTTTTGTTCCCCTCTAATGGGCCTATCCTCAGGACTTCTTTCACCACAAATCCTTTGGAAGACAGGATGCCAGTCTGCTGTGGCAGATACTGCCTTTGAGAATGGCTTGAAGTGACCTGTACGTCATATATGAGAGAGTAATGCCTTCTTTTTATTTCTTGGGGGATGCTGGTAAATCAGGACTGTAGTCTTCCTCCCAAGACTCTGCCTAAAAGTTTTCCTGTCATTTTTGCTATAAGTAGAGTCCTCCCCGCCCCTGGCAAAAAAATAAACCTAACCCCCATAGCACAATAAATATGAACACAATCCTAACAGAGAAGGCTGCCTCTTTCCTAACCACAGATCTGCTGACTGGTTTGGGGTTAGTTTACATGGAGTCAGTAAGAAGTCTATTAAGTTAGGGCACTCATCTTTTTAATAATGATACAGAATCTCCATATCTCTCAAATATACATCAAGTTTGGGGGCCATTCATTTCCATTACCCTCTCTCCATGGGAAAAACCAAGAACACCAAGTTTCTAAAACAATTAGCTGAATCACTGCTGCAATTTAACATCTTATTAGAAAATGTTCATTCTTTGTCATTGTGCCTGAAGCCAATGGCACAAAGGAAACAATTACTTAAAAATAGAAGAAATAAATTAAATAATACCAACTAACAAATTTCTTTTTTTTTTAAATATGAAATCTATTGTCAAATTGGTTTCCATACAACACCCAGTGCTCATCCCAACAGGTGCCCTCCTCAATACCCATCACCTACCCTCTCCTCCCTCCCACCCCCCATCATCAACTTACAAATTTTAAATTGAAACAATACCCCCTACATGTTCTTCTTGGACAACTCTTCCTCCTCCCAAGAGATTAGTAGGTAAATGACATCCTATTTTCTCTATTTGCACAACATTAATCATGTGGGTAGAAGGGGATACAATAACATTCTTGCACCAAATAGCTTGGTCTCTCCAGTTTGTAGCTAATGAATTTGCAACCCATGGATTTTGTAGGCTGATTCTCTGTGACCTAAGGAGCCACAATGACAGTTCCAAAGGCTACACTAATTCCATTTTGAAATAAATGAGGGAGGGACTGCTTAAGAGTGGACATTAGGAACTGAGCTATTTCCATTACCCTATTTTAAGAAAAGCACTAGACAGATGGCCCAGGTACTAGCTATTATTGACCCCTAACTTCAGAAACTCATTTGCAATAAGCTTTCCATACCTATTTGGATGGGAAATGTACTATTGCCTCTCTTCTCCATGAGGCGATCAAGAAACACACTTCAAAAAATTCCCAAGGGACACATAATCATCCTTTCAAAATAGCAATTTGGCTGTAGCAGCCTTCTTCACATTCAGCTAAGCAGGTCTGTGAATGGTAATGGAGACAGCTAATGCCTTTTGGGTTTTCTGGGGATAGGGGAAACTTACCACTACATGTAATTAGTAAGGAATAGCCAAAAAAAAAAAAAAAAAAGACAGCTGTTGTGGAAACCAAACTGAAAATACCCTAACAAATAAGGCTAAACAACATTCACTGGGTCCCGCTGGGTGGAAGGGGATACTTTTCTAATGTTAAGGCTTCCAAAGTCATAAATTAGTAGGACTTTACAGGGGCCTGTAAAAGGAAAAGGGAAGATCCATAAGAAAATGACAGATTCTGTTTAATTTCCATGACTTTTTTTCACCTGCCAGCTCTTTCTTCTTGGTTAACTCATCTGATGTCTCCACTTCCACCGACAACAACAAAAGCAGTAGCAAGATTCTCAATTATTAGTGACTGGGTTACCTACAGTGGAGGAGGAGGTCGTCACCTGCTAAGATGTGGCCAGCAATGACTGCATGAAGAACGTTCCAAAAGCCCACAGTCCAGCTCTCCCCTTGCTGGGTTTCAGGCAGGAGGAAGCAGACCAAGGCCAGCAGGGGCCATCTGGTAGAGGAGAGGGAGGCTTTCAACTTGCCGAAATCTATCTGGGACTTTTTTCTCCCATGGTGCCCTCACAGGCCCCTTCCCTGAATTCTCCCAGAAAGCCCATTCATCGCTGCCTCCAGACCCTTGCTCTCCTCTCTGCCTGGGATTGCCTGGGTGCTGTCTCCTCATCCTGTCCTAGTCTAATTTGAACTCATTCTTCAATGACCCACTTCTTCCTGGTTTATAGACCTTTCCTTTCATCTCAGCCTACTCTGAGCTTCTGCTTACTTGAAACTTGTACCTCTTACAATCTAAATAATAATAATAATAATAATACACTAGTCTCTCCTTATTCATGATTTACTTTCCACAGTTTCAGTTACCTATGATCAACCATGGTCCAGAAGGAGATGATAGACCTCCTGATGTATCATCAGAAGGTCAATAGTAGCCTAATGCTATGTCATAAGGCCTAGGTCATTCACTTCACTGCATTGAAAGAGAGTAAGACATTGAAAGAGAGATATCATTCACATAACTTTTATTACAGTATATTTTTATAATTATTCTACTTTGTTATCAGTTATTATTGTCAATCTCTTAGTGTGCTTAATTCATAAATTAGACTTAATCATAGGTATGTATGTATAGGAAAAGTCATACATATAGGCTTTGGTACCATCACAGTTTCAGGCATCCACTGAGGGTCTGGGAACATATCCCCCTACACACACACGAGTAAGGGGAGACTTCTGTAATGACAATATTTATGTAGGTATGTAGATATGTATTGAGTATCCACTACATACTAGGGCCTAAGCTAAGCAGTTCATACATATTATTTAACTTCACAGTTATCAAATCAATTTGACATTTGAGGAAACTGGTTATAGAGCTAGTAAGTGGCAGGATGAGATTTCAACCCACATCTGTCATCAATAAAGTCCGTCTTCTTCCCATATTCCATACTCCATTCTCCCAGCTTCCTCACAATATACTTGGATTGAACCCTTTCTATACTATTTTGTGTCTTATTCTATGTGCTTATGCCTTATCTACACAATGGCATTTACTCCTTTGATGAGTGGAGTTCATGTGTTAAAAGTATGTATACTCACCATTTTGTCTAGCATGGGGCTAGGCACTTGGTAGGTGCCCAATATTTGTGAATAGATATAGAATGGATGTAGGACAAATGGAATGTATATTTCTTTGAAGTTCTTTATAAGAATGATCTTACTAGACTGCAGGACATGGAGTAGGGAGGGCTGGGTGGTGGTGATGTGTGGAAGGAGCCCCCAAACAGTCAATAAATCATCATTCTTGGGTTCACTATGGTTCTCTCATCTCCTCAGCAATAGGTGAGGCCATGTGAGACCTGGCACAAATGCAGTACCAGAGAAATCCCCACCATGGACCATCTCTGCCACAAAAGCAGTGTGGCTGTGGCACTCATTGTTCCTAAGGTTTGTCTGAGGGGTCAAGGTCACTTCGCCAATCAGCTCCAGGACAGAACTTAAACATTTTCCTGGGCTCCCTTGCAAAGTTTTAAATGGCTTAGTTAGATCATTGGGAACCAGTGCCAAATGGAAGTCTTTCTGACTGACCTGCTATTAGGAGGTCACTGCATTATAAACCTTCAAAGCTTTAACCATAAAATAATTTCAAATGCAATGTCAAGAGAAGAGTTTTAACATGTAATAAATAAAATTTAGAAGATGCATAAAAATTAAAGGATGGGTCAATGAATTTGAATGACACACACATTAATCAGCCAGGTTACTTCACCTTGCTGTGCCTCAGTCTCCCCACCTCTGTCATTCTCCAATTACCTTCTAGATGTCACCTGAGATTCACTTATGGCCTGAGCTTCCTTTCCCAAGTGTCATGTAAATATATACTGTGTTCCTAAAAACCTCCCTGCACACAACCTCCATGACAAATGTGTTTCACTCAGATGCTTCTGTGAGGGCAACTAGGTGCATCTTAAAGAAAAAACAAAATGGATGGAGTGAATTATTTTCTGAGTTGAAGGAAGCAAAGCCAGAAACAATATAGGATCCAGATATACAATCTGCTGCTCATCCTTGAGCCACGTTGCTTTCCTTTACAAGTACTTAAGAGAAAAAGGTTTCTCATCAAGGAGAGCAATACCTTTGTAATAACTGATAAAGTGATTTGAGAAAATTCCTTACTATCACAGATTACCACAATTTTCATGTCAGTTATAAATTAAGAATGTACTTAATGCATTTTTTAAGTGGACAAAATGCCAGCAAAAAGAATACAGGACTCACCGAAGAGGGGAAAAGCCACAGTTCTCACCAAATCTCCAGCCCAGTCCACTTGGCCAAAACTTCCTTCCTTGTTAAATTCTCCTATCTCTACTTTTCATGGGTCTCCTTTTCCCCTTAGGCTACTGCCACACTATCTGCAGTCTCCTCTGGCCACCTGTACAAGACAACACTTTCACCTCCTCTCCTTCCTCTGCTTGATTCTCTAACATTCCAGGAGCCAGGATACAAGACACCCAAGGCTTTAAAATCAGACACAAAGTTTCAGGACTAGAGGGGACCTGAGCTGCCCTTCTGAGAACAGGACTTGGACTTGTGTCACTTGCTAGCTGCTAGGCTCTCAGCTGAGTCACAGACTGGTGAGGCTGTCAGATCCCTGTCTTTCAGACTAAGGAAGCTCTGACTCTATCTAGAAGCCAACAGCATTTAGGTTTCTGTCTTGGCTTTGAAAGAGGAGACCTACTGATACCATATGCTAGTTCATTCTTTTTCTGTGGAAACTATAGCTATGGAACAGTAAAGCACTATACTGGAAACAGGTAATAAAGACAGTTGCCTTCTGGAGAGCCATCTCCAGTGAGATTCCTCATTGTGTCAGACTATGGTCTTGCCAAGCAGCAGTGACCAGATTAGTCCTACATATCGAAATAATAGTGGGTGGGGACAGGAATCCAAGCTTGGCAAAGTTGTAATCTAATTTTGGGGGTGTTGAGCATAAGCAGGATAAAGCCCTATAGGGACCACACGGGGTATTAGGGAATAAAATGGCTCCTTCCTCAAGGAAATATCTAGAAAGGAAAGCTACCAAGATACATCCCAAAAGGCTTTTGGTCCTTTGGGACTAAATTAGGGTCATCAAAATCTCTATGTTGGGAATGAATTAGTCATTATTATATTATGCCAGGACCGCCTATTGTATCTATTCTTCAAACCTCACCC
>NW_026057981.1:0-78344 GCF_023721935.1 Panthera uncia | reverse complement strand
AGTCACGATAAGCTAAACCTTTTTGAGAAGTATTTGAAATCTGGAATCTGATTTACAAGATGGATATGTTTCAGAATGAAACGTGACAGCTAATGACTGGTTAATGATGTTCAGAGGAAGCTGCCCATTTTAGTTATACATACCTTCTAAACCAAGAAAACATGGAATTAAAAAATGGGATTTTCTATGTTTATGTTTTTGTTAAAATCGCTAAAATTTGTTAAAAATAAAGGTTTTTTTATATTTCTGATTTTGCTTCTGCAAACTACTCATAAAATGACTTAAAATATAAAAACTTAAAAAGGGTTAATTGTACTAAAATGCCAAATGTTGAGAATTACGCCTCATCTACCAAGGATTAAGCACTTAATAAAATTTTGTTGTTATCATCACTGTCATCATCAGGGTCCACAGAGTCTCATCAAGTTCTGACAAAGAAACCACATCCTATGCTCCACGGAACACTACAAGGACTCATAATCACCAGCAGATCTGGTGTCTTGTAACCACATCCAGCTTAGAAAAGTGGCCAGTGTGCCTGCCCACTGTGGCATGCAAAGACAGATCTGTGGGACGATGTGGCGATTCACAAGGTAAGCATTCTTCCTAGACCATGTGCAATACACAGCACAAGGCCTGCTAAGACACAGACAGCATGTCACTGATCATAGCTCACCTCCACTGATTCTCACAGCACTGAGCCCCTGCCAAAAGACCCCATAATATACCTTCCAGGCCTTTTAAGAGTCTGATCTTTCGAAAGACGAAAAAAGAACACAAACTTGTACCCTGAGTTCCTTCTGATGCAAGGCCGCGACTATGAATGATGAAGGAGGCTATGGGAGGGAAGTAGCCATCATACACCTGACTCCAGAGAAGAAAAAGACTGCAAGAGGGCACAGAGAGGAAAATAAACATGGAGGAATCTTCCTAGTAACTCTGAAAACAGAGAAAGTGGGTCAAGAAAGCTCCCTGTCTCTATCTGTCCACCTATGATTTTTTTTAAGTGTATTTATTTTGAGAGAGACAGAGGGAGTGCAAGAAGGGGAGGGGAAGAGAGGAGAGAGAATCTCAAGCAGGCTCTGCACTTTCAGCACAGAGCCAATGAGGGGATCGATCTCACACACTGTGAGATCATGACCTGGGCTGAAATAAAGAGTCGGTAGCTTAACCGAATGAGCCATCCAGGCTGTCCCTGATTTTTTTTTAATTAGTAAATGCGACCTCCTGGTTTGGTCCAATCTAAGGGAGAACTTTCTAGTCACAGGAGAAATCCCTGTGAAAAGGAAAATGACCACAAGACGGTGGTTGGTCCCCATGTTCAAGGAGCCGCCAAAGGACCACCTCAAGAGTATCCTGCCGGAGATTTCAGGAAGGGACAAGGGTAAGCATAAGCTTTTGATGCCACTGGCCCACTCCCTGTGGGATCCTATCTGACTGGCTGTGTCTGTCA
Source organism: Panthera uncia (assembly GCF_023721935.1). NCBI lineage: Eukaryota > Metazoa > Chordata > Mammalia > Carnivora > Felidae > Panthera > Panthera uncia. The sequence goes on along the minus strand of NW_026057981.1, from coordinate 76,891 downwards.
ACTAAAGGTTACTGCTGCTGTCCAGGCCACCCTAGATACATAAGTCTGTCCTTCTGGATTCTGAAAACTCCCTTCCTTCCCTCAACCCTCCAGGGGTTACCAGCCCGGAGATAATGCACTATCTCGTATGGATCCCCACCTCTGCTCTCACTTTGGAAATGGTATCTTTATTAAACCCTCTTCCAGGTATCTTTTTACTTATTTATTTATTTATTTAAATTCAATTTAGTTAACATACAGTGTAATGTTGGTTTCAGGAGTAGAACCCACTGCTTCATCACTTCCATGTAACAGCCAGTGTTCATCCCAACAAGTGCCCTCCTTACTGCCCATCCCCCATTTAACCCTTCCCCCCCCCACACCCCTCTTCCAATTATCTTAATTTGAGTGGGCATCTGTGCTTTGCTGGGACCCTGACTCTACCTTAGGGGCTGCTGAGAGGATTAAATGTGTCTGGCACTTAGTAAACCATCATTGCAAAGATATTTCTACCCTCCTCTCTTCTGTCTCTTGCTCCTTTGTTCAGCCATGGTGAAACCTTCTAGCTGGGCCGTCTTGTGATTCTTTAGTAGAGGAGTCAGCAAACTTTCTCTGCAGAGGGCCAAAGAGTCCATATTTTAGGCTTCGTGGGCTACACAGTCTCTGTTGCCACTGCTCAGCCCTGCCGTTATAGAATAAAGCAGCCAGAGGTGATACATAAAAGAATGAGCATGGCTATGTTCCAATACCATTTTATTTATGAACACTGATATTTGAAATTCATATAAGCTTCATGGGTGGTGAAATGTTATTCTTTTTTTGATTATTTTTCAACCATTTGAAACTATAAAACTATTCTTACCTCACAAGCCGTACTAAAACAGGCAACAGGCAGGATCTGGACTACAGGCCATAGTTTGCCAACTGCTATTTTAATAGCGCCCTATGATTTAGCATTTGTGCTATAGCACAGAGCTTTTATGCTCCAAATTATTATTCTATTTTTTATACTTTTTTCATTATCTAATAAGACTACAAGTTCAGCCTTTGAAGCCAAAGTTTGCTTGCTCTTTCCCATCATCTTTGCCAACTGGTTTCCAAAATCCTGTCACATGGCACACTTAGACCACTCCCCTCTATAGCACCTTCCAGGAGCAATGCACTTGAAGCTGTTCCCACATTAGAAACCCATTCCAGCACTGTCTCTTCTAGAAAAAGGCACATCCAAAACAAGCCCGTTGTGATTCACTCCACAGAAATAATACGAAGTCTGCTGCATTTGGGCAAAGCCTGTATAGTGGCAACACTGAGAAGATGAAGTTTGCCTTTGCAGAGTTCCACCTGCTTATGCTCATCATGGACTGGTACACATTCAGGCCATTTACTGATACCTGATGATTTATCAGTCTGATGATATCTCTCCTCCTCCCCTTCTCTGAAGGCCAATCTAATCAATCAGTACACAAGCACTGGTAGATGCTAAGGTTAAGCATCCAACTCTTGATTTCAGCTCAAGGCATAATCTCACAGTTCATAAGATCGAGCCCTGAGTGGGGCTCCACACTAACAGCACAGAGCCTGCTTGATATTCTCTCCCTCCCTCTCTCTCTCTCTCTGCCCCTCCCCAAATCATGCATGCACATGCTCTCTTTCTCTCAAAATAAATAAATAAACTTCAAAATAATAATAACAATAATAATAATAATTCCTTACCTAAGGCAGTGCTTTTCAACCCTGACTACACATGATGACCACCTGGAAAGCATTCTAAAATGCTGATGGTCAGGACCTACCCTACAGTGACTGAAATTTTACCTGCAGTTTTAAAGAGCTTACCAAGTAAGTCTGGTGCAAGAGGAGGCTTGAGAATCACAGACTTAGAGAAATGGCCAAGGGAGAAGTTTTCACACAGCTGAAGGAGGTCAAGATATGCCCATTTCACATCATGAACGTGTTTTTTTGTTTTTGTTTTGTTTTTTGTTTTTTTTTTTTTTTACTCTCCCATGCAAAACCTCTGAAAAGAAGGCATTTGGGAGACTGAGATGGAAATGAAAATTATTGTGCACCTAGTTTGTGTTCTGTTTTTGTTAACTGCTTTTCATTCATTTATTCATTCATCCAACATTTATTAAGCTACTCTGTGCCAGGAACTCTGCTAAACACTGTGGATACAAAGATGAATAAGAGAGTCATGGTGTCTACCCTCATGGAACTTACATTCTCACAGGTAGAAAGGATAGGAGGAATTGAACAACTAATGACACAATTATTATTTAATGACAATAAAGGTAAGACTTACAAAGCTCAGGGTACACCTTCCAGGGGGATCTGACTTCCTTGAGGCATATCAGGGAGGGCTTCCTTGAGAAACTGATGCTCTGGCTGAGCTTTGAAGCATGAATAAGAACTAACTAGAAAGTAGGGATAGTAGAGGGAACCACATCTGCAGAGGCCCTGAGGCAAGTGGGTAGGAACTGAGAGTTTTTAGAAAACTGAAAGAAGGTACTCTGGTTGAAATTCAACCAGAGCAAAGGAAGAATGGTAGGACACATGAGGGCCAGGTCAGGCAGGGCCTTGAAGACCTTATTAAGATGCTATCTCTTACCTCATGTGTACTTCATTAATATCTGCATGTTACAGACACAGAGCTCTAGTAACATGCTCAGGGGCCCATCATTGGAAAGTGGTGAGACCAGTATTCAATCCTGCTTCTGTCTAACTGCAAAGCCAGTGTCATTTCTGCCTCTCATGTGTCTCCTTCTGCAGTTCCATCCACCTTCCGAGGTGATATGTTTCACTAGAAACAGAAATTACATATCAAGTCTGTGTTTCTATACATGTTTCAAAAATATTAACTTCAGAGAAACTGACAATCATTCTATGAAAGGAAAGATTAGCCCATACCTCCTTGCCAGTCCTTTGCAGAATTCAAAAGGCTCCTATCACTGGACAATATAGGTTAATCAAAGTCATTTATTGATTCATTTATCAGTATTTAGTGAACACTTACATGCCCAATGCTAGATACATAGATGAAAATACATTATCCTGTCACTAGTGGTATTTACAGTCTTTCTAGAAGAGAGTAAAGAAGCAATGTATTTTGCCAAATTCAAATCAGAAATTCCTTTAACAGGAAATAGGAGACAAGAGTGGTAATATTTTATGATTAATATTTCTTTCCACAGGATTATCTCTTTCTGCACCACTCCTTCACCCCCCCCCCCAATGCTTTTCAAACATGACCACTCAAAAATATCAAGGCCAGTAAAAATTGTTAGCATTTAATAGCCAAGGAAGACCACAGGGCACATAAAATTTCAGCAATGAGCAAAGACATTCTGGAGCATGATCAATGAGGGTAAATTGTATAAATCTTCAAAAAAAAATTTTCTGATCCAGTTCCAAAATCAGCAATGTACATGAGATTTATCCAATCCTCTTCCAGATGGTTTGAGGAAATCTGAGCTGAGTCCTAGACGTAATGGTTAGTATAAGAAATATGAAATGAAAAAATAAAAACTTCATTAAAATCCTAAAATAAAACTGAAAAATCTATAGCAGATGGTATGGATCATAGATAGTTAAATGTTTGACAAAGACAGTAATGATTATTTTCTTATCAGTAGCAGGGCTTTGGGAGACAGACGAGAAGATTGAATTATAGGAAATACAGTATTGATTTTTGAAAATGGAAGTTAGATTGATTCTGGCCAGTACTTCAGGTAAACTTCTTTGATCCCTATTAAAATATTCAGTTTGATCCTAACAATCAAGGAGGCACCTCAGCTCTCTTTGCTGAGACCCAAGGGTAGGTGGTAGGTGAAAAAGAAGGGTCCATCTTCCCACTGTCCTCCAGGAACTCCCAAGAGCCACCAAGTCAACAAAGTTCTCAGGGAAGTTTCACCCATGACCCTGAAGGACTAGCACACCTGCCCCCAGTGAAATTTCCAACTAACTCCAGGCTCAAACACACAGTCAAGAGAAGTGATTGAGGGGGAGTCCCTGCTAAATCCCATGTATCCATTTCCTGCACCTCAAAAACACATGGCAGGGTGTGTGTGTACCAAACATACATATACATCGCCAGTCATCCTCCCAGACAGCGATTTCTTCTGCCCCACCAAAGTAGCTAGAACTTGGCAAAAGAGATAGAAAACTCAAGCCATCACAGCAAAATAAAGGCATCTCCCATTACATCCCCAAACCAAGATCCAAAAGAACACCTTTCTGGTCCTCTTTGGAGATCACAGAGTCAAAGCTGAGCCTAAGGACAGCCTTCTCTTTCTCCTTTTCAGGAATGCCTCAGAGGCCATCACTCTTCACATTTCTGGCAGCCACCTTCCCTCAAATAAAATGTTAAAACAGCAATAGACCATAGTGCTTTCACAGAAAGCAAATCTTTATCATACAAGACATCATGCCAGCCCTGTCCCATCAAATTGATATGCACTGATACATATTTATTCTCAGCTTCTCGTCTTCCAAACATTATGACCCTTAATTTGATCAGTCATTTGTCCCATTACCCTAGATGTGAGCACATGTAGCCGTGTGTTCATCGTGTCCATTGTGATGAAGGTCCTCGACAGGTTGTCCCGGTCTCTGCTGTGTAAACCCGTGTTCTAGACTCACTACCCAAAGTGTGGTTCTTGGATTAGCAACATCAACAGAACCCCAGGCCTCATACCAGGACTGCTGAGTCAAAATCTGCATTTTAACACTGTCCCCATGTGAGTCTCATGAACATCAAAAGTTAAAAATCCCCCTTAGGAAGTACGGAATTCTCTGTCTAAATTGTCTTAGTTTCTGAATACATGTTGGTCGTGATCATTGTTAACTACATTACTAAAATGGGGTTCTATAGGGAGATAGAGGAAATACATAAGAAATTTTTGTGGTTACTATTTATATCTTGACTCCACAATTTATGTCCCTTATATGAAGCGCTTAGAGATTCAATGATCTTATATATTTAAGTGGAATAAATGCCGTAAAAGTTCAAAGAAGGGGGAGCTTGATTTCCAGATGGGGAAATCCCAATGAGAAAGTAGGACCTGAACTACAGAGGGGTGGTAAGATCTTGCTACAAGATGACAAGGGAAATCTTCTAAATCCAAAACAGATATATTAAGTTGCCAGCTAGCACTAACTAAACATGTGAAATTCAGTAAATCATTTCTTTTCTCTGAGCATTACTAAAATCAGGAAGGTGATGTGGCCTAGTGGAAACAAAATTTGGTGTCAGGTATATACAAGAATTGGGATCATACCATGCATACTTTCAGACCACAATGCTATGAAGCTTGAAATCAACCACAGGAAAAAGTCTGGAAAACCTCCAAAAGCATGGAGGTTAAAGAACACCCTACTAAAGAATGAATGGGTCAACCAGGCAATTAGAGAAGAAATTAAAAAATATATGGAAACAAACGAAAATGAAAATACAACAATCCAAACGCTTTGGGATGCAGTGAAGGCAGTCCTGAGAGGAAAATACATTGCAATCCAGGCCTATCTCAAGAAACAAGGAAAATCCCAAATACAAAATCTAACAGCACACTTAAAGGAACTAGAAGCAGAACAGCAAAGCCAGCCTAAACCCAGAAGAAGAAGAGAAATAATAAAGATCAGAGCAGAAATAAACAATATAGAATCTAAAAAAACTGTAGAGCAGATCAACGAAACCAAGAGTTGGTTTTTTGAAAAAATCAACAAAATTGATAAACCTCTAGCCAGGCTTCTCAAAAAGAAAAGGGAGATGACCCAAATAGACAAAAATCATGAATGAAAATGGAATTATTACAACCAATCCCTCAGAGATACAAGCAATTATCAGGGAATACTATGAAAAATTATATGCCAACAAACTGGACAACCTGGAAGAAATGGACAAATTCCTAAACACCCACACACTTCCAAAACTCAATCAGGAGGAAATAGAAAGCTTGAACAGACCCATAACCAGCGAAGAAATTGAATCCGTTATCAAAAATCTCCCAACAAATAAGAGTCCAGGACCAGATGGCTTCCCAGGGGAGTTCTACCAGACGTTTAAAGCAGAGATAATACCTATCCTTCTCAAGCTATTCCAAAAAATAGAAATGAAAGGAAAACTTCCAGACTCATTCTATGAAGCCAGTATTACTTTGATTCCTAAACCAGACAGAGACCCAGTAAAAAAAAGAGAACTACAGGCCAATATCCCTGATGAATATGGATGCAAAAATTCTCAATAAGATACTAGCAAATCGAATTCAACAGCATATAAAAAGAATTATTCACCATGATCAAGTGGGATTCATTCCTGGGACGCAGGGTGGTTCAACATTCACAAATCAACCAACGTGATACATCACATTAATAAAAGAAAAGATAAGAACCATATGGTCCTGTCAATCGATGCAGAAAAGGCCTTTGACAAAATTCAGCAACACTTCTTAATAAAAACCCTCAAGAAAGTCGGGATAGAAGGAACATACTTAAACATCATAAAAGCCATTTATGAAAAGCCCACAGCTAACATCATCCTCAATGGGGAAAAACTGAGAGCTTTTTCCCTGAGATCAGGAACACGACAGGGATGTCGACTGTCACCGCTGTTGTTTAACACATTGTTGGAAGTTCTAGCATCAGTAATCAGACGACAAAAGGAAATCAAAGGCATCAAAATTGGCAAAGATGAAGTCAAGCTTTCACTTTTTGCAGATGACATGATATTATACATGGAAAATCTGACAGACTCCACCAAAAGTCTGCTAGAACTGATACATGAATTTAGCAAAGTCGCAGGACACAAAATCAATGTACAGAAATCAGTTGCATTCTTATACACTAACAATGAAGCAACAGAAAGACAAATAAAGAAACTGATCCCATTCACAATTGCACCAAGAAGCATAAAATATCTAGGGATAAATCTAACCAAAGATGTAAAAGATCTGTATGCTGAAAACTATAGAAAGCTTATGAAGGTAATTGAAGAAGATATAAAGAAATGGAAAAACATTCCGTGCTCATGGATTGGAAGAATAAATATTGTCAAAATGTCAATACTACCCAAAGCTATCTACACATTCAATGCAATCCCAATCAAAACTGCACCAGCATTCTTCTCAAAACTAGAACAAGCAATCTTAAAATTCATATGGAACCACAAAAGGCCCCGAATAGCCAAAGTCATTTTGAAGAAGACCAAAGCAGGAGGCATCACAATCCCAGACTTTAGCCTCTACTACAAAGTTGTAATCATCAAGACAGCATGGTATTGGCACAAAAACAGACACATAGACCAATGGAATGGAACAGATACCCCAGAACCAGACCCACAAACGTATGGCCAACTAATCTTTGACAAAGCAGGAAAGAACATCCAATGGAAAAAAGACAGTCTCTTTAACAAATGGTGCTGGGAGAACTGGACAGCAACATGCAGAAGGTTGAAACTAGACCACTTTCTCACACCATTCACAAAAATAAACTCAAAATGGATAAAGGACCTGAATGTGAGACAGGAAACCATCAAAACCCTAGAGGAGAAAGCAGGAAAAGACCTCTCTGACCTCAGTCATGGCAATCTCTTACTTGACATATCCCCAAAGGCAAGGGAATTAAAAGCAAAAATGAACTACTGGGACCTCATGAAGATAAAAAGCTTCTGCACAGCAAAGGAAACAACCAACAAAACTAAAAGGCAACCAACGGAATGGGAAAAGATATTTGCAAATGACATATCGGACAAAGGGCTAGTATCCAAAATCTATAAAAAGCCCACCAAACTCCACACCCAAAAAACAAATAACCCAGTGAAGAAATGGGCAGAAAACATGAATAGACACTTCTCTAAAGAAGACATCCGGATGGCCAACAGGCACATGAAAAGATGTTCAACGTCGCTTCTCATCAGGGAAATACAAATCAAAACCACACTCAGATATCACCTCATGCCAGTCAGAGTGGCCAAAATGAACAAATCGGGAGACTATAGATGCTGGAGAGGATGTGGAGAAACGGGAACCCTCTTGCACTGTTGGTGGGAATGCAAATTGGTGCAGTCACTCTGGAAAACAGTGTGGAGGTTCCTCAAAAAATTAAAAATAGACGTACCCTATGACCCAGCAATAGCACTGCTAGGAATTTACCCAAGGGATACAGGAGTGCTGACACATAGGGCACTTGTACCCCAATGTTTATAGCAGCACTCTCAACAAGAGCCAAATTATGGAAAGAGCCTAAATGTCCATCAACTGACGAATGGATAAAGAAATTGTGGTTTATATACACAATGGAGTACTATGTGGCAATGAGAAAAAATGAAATATGGCCCTTTGTAGCAATGTGGATGGAACTGGAGAGTGTGATGCTAAGTGAAATAAGCCATACAGAGAAAGACAGATACCATATGGTTTCACTCTTATGTGGATCCTGAGAAACTTAACAGGAACCCATGGGGGAGGGGAAGGAAAAAAGAAAAAGAGATTAGAGTGGGAGAGAGCCAAAGCATAAGAGACTCTTAAAAACTGAGAACAAACTGAGGGCTGATGGGGGGTGGGAGGGAGGGGAGGGTGGGTGATGGGTATTGATAAATTTTAAATAAATAAACAAACAAACAAACAAATATACATACATTAAAAAAAAAAATTTGGTGTCAGGTAGGCCCAGCTCCAATTCTAGCCAGACTATGTCACCTTGGAGCAGTTACCTTACCTTGCAGAGCCTTACTAAAATGAGAGTAATACTAAGAGAAGGTGTACCAACTTCCCAGGTTAGTGTCTGTTGCCTAATAGGTGGTCAATCATTACTACTTAACCATTTCCCCTCCCTGCCCTCCAGCAAAGAATTGGACCAGGACACATGTGAACTAAATCTGGATCTGAGTTGGGAGTTACGGTCCAGATTCAGAAAGTCCTGAAGGGTTCAGGCTTGGTGTGGCAGGAAGCAAGCGTCATTGTGCAAAGGTAGAAACAGTATTTTAGGAAGACCAGGCTAACAGTGTGCCCAGAATGGACCAGAGAGGCAGGTGACGGTGAGTAGTGAATTGGCAAGCTCACTGTAATGCATGTACCAGCTTTCATAGCACATCTGACCACATCTGCATTGATCATGTGACTCTGCTCTCAGATCCATTTCTGCATTTCCCCTGCTCTAGCCTGTATATTTGGGGACTGTATATTTGGGAACTGGCTTCCAGGTAGGATCAGCCAATGGGGGCTAAAAGGCTTGTAAGTAAAAGGAAGAAAGAAGCTAAGAGGTTTATCCTTTCCTCTCCCTGCCCAGGGTGGCATCTTAGGCAATGCTATATCTCCTGGGAGCCACCAGCTCCAACAGGCGACCTTGTGCTCTGTGCTTCCAGCTCTGTCTGGCAGCTTGAGCTCTGGGCTCTGGTAACACCTCTTCCCTCTGCAGTCCACCTGCTTGGGGTGAGACCAGCTTCCAGCTATTGCCAACCTCTGGGTTACTGTACCCTCTTCTCTTTGGCTTCTCCGTTTTACCATCACCTGGATAAACAATACCAGTCCCCTCACATAGCAACTGAATCAAAATAGATCTCAGATTATTTCATACGAATATGTGGATTTCTACATCTATCACAAAGACCAAAAGTGTTTATATTTCCTAACTAGACCTTAACTGACATAACAACTGAATCAAAACAGATCTCAGATTATCTCATACGAATATGTGGATTTCTACATCTTGGAAAATATACAAAATAAAAGCTACATAATGAATGATCTCCCAGTGAAAGTAGGAGAGAAACCAGGGTCAGAATTCTCCAACTGGAAAATATCACAGATCCATTAATATAGGATAATTATTAATCTGTGAAAGTAGTGGTATCTATGAGCATGTCACATTTAATTTAGCATTGGCATGGATGCTCTAGAAAGGTGAATAACAAATGCAGAAATTAATTCCACAGATATAATTGGGAAATGCTGCAAATACCCAAAAGGATGGTGAAATGATCCAAAAAAAAAAAAGCTGGCAGTTACAGAAATATGGGCAGGATATGGTGGTGAAACTCATAAAAATGCATAACTGGGTCGAAATAACAAAATGAGATACTGCCTGAAAAATGTATACATATAGGTAAAAGAAAGTAATCACAAACACAGCTATTCCAGGGGTAGGAATGAAAATAAGAAATGAATAAAGCTGAAGAAGATTGAGGAGTGACAGTACAAACTTCGATGTAATTTTGAAATACGATGGAGGAAAAGAGCCTTGTTATTTTGAGCTTTAACTATCAACACCCTATAGTTTTTTAAATAAACAACAACAACAAAATGATGTTCTCTCCAACTTCCAAGCACTTCCCCCGATTTATATACCATTGATTAGGCTATACTTGCTAGCCTTGCCAAATTTTGCATACCTCCCTAATAAAAATGAGGGGAAAAAAATTAAGACCTGCAAGAACTCTGGGAAATAAAAGCCAAATAAATGATAATGAGATGGAGAATATGAATGATAAAGGAAGTTAAAAGAACCAGATTGGCTGAACAATCATATTTCTAGCACAGACCCATAGAAAATCAGGCATATTGTGTGGGACAAACAAATTCCAATTAGAGAATAGACTTCAATGTTGACCTGATTATCCAACGTCCAGCTCTCATTTTTATGGGATGAATCCAGACAAGTAAAATAAATTCTTGGAGACAAAACGACTCTTTCTAATACGGAAAATTACTTCCTCTTTCTCCATGAAGCCCCAGATGGTCAGGGGGAGAAGAAAAAAAAAAAAAAGCCCAGTGTACTATTTTCTATTCAATTTGAACCTTAAATATCATTTCTCTAAGGATAAAATTGACTTCAAGGTGTCCATACAGTGTGTTTCTGTGTGGTCAGGAAGGGTTTTCTTCCAGGAAAACGGGAGCTCAACTTGGAAAGGATATAGTCAGCACAATGCAGCAGCCACCAGTAAAAATCGCGTGCTCCCAAGCAAACTATTAGGAAAAAGAAGAGTAAAGGATTTAAGCAAAACACTCACATCTCCGTGTTAGGCTGAGCTGTTATAATCTAAGTATTCATGAGAAACCATTTTAGCATTTAGAGGGTGGTGGGAGAGAAGGAACCACAGTAACCGTAATATAGTACGGGTCTGTCACATGATCTAATTACAGAAATGAAAGCAACCCAGGAATTATGTGCTCTATTCAAGCCTGCGGGGAGTACGAACAAAGAATATAATTAAACATCAAGCCTGTTGATTAAACAATTACTATTTAAAGCAGATATAGATTTAAAATTAATTTGCTGCTGCATTCTGAGGATTTGGGGACTGAGATAAACAGTGCTTGAAGTTTAATTATCCGTGTGGAAGATGAAGGGGCTCATTTCGTTTTGGTGAGCACTGCAGAGCCGTCGAGATGGTGAAAAGGCAAGGATTTGGCTCGGCGGCAAGTCTCCGCGGCTGCCAAAATATGCGATGCAAAGAAGCAAGGAGGCTCCCTCAGCCTAACCCCCCACACAGTGTGGTAATGTCAAAGGAGAGATTGGGCAACTGCAAATTACTATTTAAATGAACACTGGTTGGAAGTTTACCTGGAGGGGGAAACGCACTATCTCCAAAAGAACAGAAGAAGGCCAGCCAAAGAGTTCCAGGAGCCACGGACATGCGATGTGGGGAGTAGAGACCTTCACGCATGTTTGAGCAAATAGGACATCTACCTGCCAGCTCCTCTGAATGGAGTGATTCTTATCAGAGGCCACATGGATAGTGTCCCAGGGCAAAACTGCAGGGCTGGGGGGGTGGGGGGGGGGGGGGGGGGGGGGGGGGGCAGGGTGAAAGGGTGAATTGTAGCGAAAGACAATAAACAGAAACTAGAAAATTCAAAAGTGATAAAAGGACTGTTGAGATGCATGGACTCGTGTCAGCATTCACACACCGTGATCAAAAGGCACGGAGACAGAATTTCCAGACCTCAGACGCAACTCCCAGGCAATCACGAGGGAGGTGTGCGCAGTGACCCGGCTGTGCTCCATGGCCCCCGGGCGGGACAGTGCTGCGTGGCGTGGTGGTTACAAGCATGGGTTTAAGAATGGGACAAGCGGAATGTAAGGCAGCTCTGCCACTTTTTCATTTTATGACCTTCACCGAGCATTTGGCTCCCTGAGTTCCATTTTATGACCTTCACCGAGCATTCGGCTCCCCGAGTTCCATTTCATCGGTGAAAAGGCTTTCCTTCTTTCCTCATTGGGTGGTTGTGAATATTAAACATGGTGGTGATTTCAAACCCAAGAGTGTCCCTTCCCTACCTAAAACCCCCAAAAGCCCCCCCCCCATGGCTTTTTGGGTGATGAGGAATCTCTTTAAGTGCCCTGCCAGGCGGCAACAGCATGTCTGTCCCCACCACTGACACCACCAGAACTTTTTTCTCCCCACTCCAGTCCCACGGGGTCTTTTTTCAGTCCTCTTTTCTCTCTCCTTTGCTGTGTCTTCTGCCATAAAGCACTTTGCCTCTCCTTCTGCATCCAGTCTATCCCTTCTGCAGCTCTCACCTTGCCTTCACTTGGGTGGTGGTTAGAAGCTCAGGCTCTGAAGACAAAGCATCTGGCTCAAAACCCCACCTCTGCCCCTTACCATCTGTGCAACTTCGCCCACCTAAGAGTCACTTTCTTCCTGCCAAACAGGCATGAGTACCAGCGACTACCACCTATGTTGTTGTAAGGGCCACAGGAGTTCATACATGTGATGGTCTCAGTACAAAGCCTGGTGTACAGGGACACCCGGAAAAGTGCTCTGGTCACAGTCCTCCAAGGCCTTGCCTTCTGTGTCACTTGTCACATTTCTGATGTATGTTTGTGTGGTTAGTCCAGGATGCCTGTCTCTGCACTAGAATGGAAGTTCCATGGAGGCAGGACTTTTGCCAGTGTTTAGTCCATATAATAGATTCAGTTCTAGGATAGATGCTCACGTACTTGCTGAGGAATAAATGAATGAAAATGCTGAGCATAGAATGTGGCCCAGAGTGGGGTCTCAATAAATACTAGCTTTCAAATAATAACCCACTGATAATGCCAGTTGATAAATTAAAAAATTAATATTCACTTTGCCCAGTAGTTCTTTCCTGGGAATATTTGTGCCCCCATTTGGCAACGTCTGGATGGGGGGGGGGGGGCGGGGGTGTGGAGAGTGCTGCTGGCATCCAATGGGTAGAGGCCAGGGAGGTTTACTAAACATCCTACAATGCACAAGACTGCCTTCCCACAAGACAGAACTATCCAGCACAAAATGTCAATGGTCCCAAGGTTGAGAAACCCTAAACTTCACCTTCTGTCTTTTTTTCCCTGATTGTTTAATTCACCAGTTGAGTCAGAACAGGCAAATACAGGTTAAGGAAATGATTCTTGCCTTTCATCCTGTCCATTCCTGTAGATACAAGGCCATCATTGCCCCTCCCTCTGGTCCCCCAAACTCTATTGGCCTAACTGGACAGTCTCATTTCTCCTCACCCTGTGCCAGGGGTGAAGCTGAAATGTGGGAATGTGGGTGAGGCTGAAGAAAAGTACACATTGCAAGCCATCACCCATCTTGTTCCATCTGCTGGGTCATACATTATTCCTATGTTCAGCAGAGCTTTGACAGAAGCCAAATGTGAGCACCACGACTTGGCTTTCAGGACAGAGCTCTGCTTTGAATATCATGCTTCAAAAAGCTCATGTAACCAAGAAAACAGGGCAGGGGCCAACATGTCTAATGCAGAGCGATGCAAGAGAATTTGCTCCAACAATAACCCTGTGCTCAAAAATTATCAGATGTAAAGTCACAGGGATGAATTATAGGATCTGAGAAAAAAGTGAGATAATGAAACAATTTTTTTCTGAACTGGCAACCCAGATAATGTCAAGTGCACCAACACACACAGATGCTAGAGGTTAATATAAACTTTAAAACTTAATAATCAGTTGCATAAAATTACAGGCTCACAACGGTTAAGAGTAGGTCAAAAGGAAATTAAAAGTGTTGGTGAGGATACAGAGAAATTGAACGCTGTGCACACTGTTGGCCACAAGGCACAATGGTTCAGTCACTGTGCAAAATAGTTTAGCAGTTCCCCAAAACGTGACACATAAACTCACCATATAACCCAGCAATTATGTTAATACCAGTATAACCTAAATATATACCCCCCCCCATTAAAAACAGATAACAAGAGCACGTAGATACATATTCACCAGAGCTAAAATGTGCAAGTTGCCCAAATACTCATCAATAGATGAAAAGATTAACCAATTGTGGTATATCCAATACAATGGACTATTATTCAACCATAAAAAGGAAAAAAGTATGGACATGGGCTGCAGCATGAATGAAACTCTAAAAACAGTATGCTAAGTGAAAGAAGGTCGCATAACGTAACTCCACTTATACAAAATATTCAGAATAGATAAACCCAGAGAGACAAAATGTGGGCAAGTTGTTGTCAGGGGCTGTGGGAAAGGCAAAATGCAGAGAAATGCAGAAAAACTGCTTAACAGGTAGAAGTTTTACCCAATAATACAGATTATCATCTCATTTAAATTAAAATGAGGTGGAAATGTTTGGAGTTAGAGAGATGTACAACACTGTAAGAGTACCAAATGCTACTGAACTGTTCATTTTATTTCTTGATTGATTGACTTACTTTTTATTTTCTTGAGAGGAATAGTGTGCACAAATGCAAAAAGTCAGGGAGGGGCAGAGGGAGAGAATCTTAAGCAAATGTCACATCCAGCATGGATTCCAACACGGGGCTTGATCTCACAACTCTGCAATCATGACCCGAGCCGAAATCAAGAGCCAGACACTTAACCGACTGAGCCACCCCGGTATCCCTAAACTGTTCACTTTAAAACACTTGATTTTATGTTCCATCTCAATAAATTACTTTTTACAGCATGCCAAAATCACATAAAAATTAACAAACACTGAAAGAGAGAATACCTCAAAATGGGAACGGATGCAGTAGCCTGAGGGTTTTAAGTGATCCATTTTTGCAGTCTTTTTAAAGTTTACGTGATCAGTTATAAAGACTCTGGAAAACACATAAAAGTACTAAAAAGAACATAGAAGGCACTATCAATAATATTCCTAGTTTTTCAAAATGTTCATTAATGTCAGCGCTAAACTACCTTTGCAATTAAAAAACTGAAAGAAAAAACCAAGACCCTGTATATTAAGATAAACCCCACAGTTGAACACTTATTTCTGCCAAAGCTTTTACTATAAGCTTGCTTCTCTCCATGGGCAGAAGTGCAGCAGAGGGACTAACTATGGCCAAGGAAGCATGTAAATCTGTGACTTTTTAGCTAAGACCTATCTTCTATTCTTTCATCCATCCCAGACCAGTGTGCCTGACTTTCATCAGGCTTGTAAACACTGGTCTCCATGGGACAGAGTTTGACAAGACCTTCCCCTCCATGAATGTGCCATTCACCCTCCATGAAAGAGACCAGAATTTCTACTCCTCTCACCTGCATGGCTTCTTCCCCACCCACCAGAAGAGTTCTTCATTAATTATTAAACTATTAAGCTGTGGGAATAGGGAGGTGGGGGGGGGTGGTTAATACTCTTGACTTCATTAGAAAAATCATTATTTCCAAAAGATGTGCAAGTGATGATGTCTCATCTCCCATTCTTCTAGGCTTTTTTGAGCATGAACATGAATAACATGAAAAGAAACAAAAAACAGGAGCAGAAGTTTGGGGCTTGGCTCAGTGCAGAACGGATGTTACCAGTGAATCAGTCACTATCAAGGGCCCATGTTGTAACCAGCACTGGGGTGGTAGTGTCTCTAAAAAAAGACTCGAGAGCACCATCCTGATTCACAGATCCAGACATTCTGGTTTTGAATATTCACTCTTACCTTATCCATCAGTGGCCTCTCTCCCAATCCAATTTTATCACCGAAACTTTAACTTCACTATCTCCCCTCTTCTTTCAACGGTTGCTCCTCCTGCTCTCCCGTCAAGACTGCCCTAAGCCAGCCACCTTTTCCGGATAGAAAAAAAAAAAAGCTCATAAAGATGTGTAAATATCCTAAAGAGATTTCCTCCCAAAAGAAACTGGTAGGTCCAACAGAGCACCCCCAAAATGGTAAAGGAAATAAAAATAGGTAACTGGCAGAATCGTCACTGTTGAGAACAAGGGGAAGCGGATTTTCCCAGTGTAGCATTGCCTCCCTGGCACAAGCAGTCTATCCCATAGATGATGGATGGTGCTGATTCCTCTCCGTTTCCATCTCCATGCAAGGAACTTAGCATTAATAGTTTCCCCCAAAACAGCTGCTTAAGGAAACATGACCACAGGCAGTTAGAGAGAAGAAGCCTAGCCAGCTGGCCTTGCCTCTGCTTCTTGCTGTGCGTGATGTACAGACACAGAACCCACAGCAGGGTCCCACGGAGTCACACAATCAAGAAAATAAGAGGACAGACAGCTATTTAGTCAATTTCTCAATGTTTTCTTGCTCTGTTTTGTCATGACATACGGACATGAGATCTCAATAGAAGCCTAAAAAATAAGTGAATTGCGCTTATCTTATGCCAAGCAAAACACTTCAGGGTTTTCTTAAATTTTATGGTTTATGTCTCAAGCCAAAACTTGCCCTGGTCAAGACTTGGAACCTAGTTGCCTAGAATGAGGCCTGATTGTACTCTGGGCTTTACAGAACTGGCTATGGGGCCCAAGTGAAAACTCTGTAGAGAGGGAGTGTCAGGTCTTCAAAAAGGTACATTTCCACATAAACCAAAGACACAGCCAGATGTGAGGTTACTCACACTCTGAGCTCTGAGAAAACAGAAAAGTCAAGATGCTGTCATGAGCAATTTGGTATCACTGAATTTCTCCTGGAACACTCTATCCTGCCTGTAAATATTACCACATCCCATTCTAGGTGGCTTCTGGAATAAGACGAGTAATTGGTCAGGATTTATTCAGGCCAGCATCAGGAAGCAGGCACGCTCCACACAGTTTTAACTCTGTCTCACCCCTAGTCTTCCAGCCTAAACACCTGCACAGCACAATAGGATGCTTTAAGACAGCATCACAGGATTGGACAATGGCTGGCAGCAATCACCTCCCAAACTTGCCAGACTTGGGTATTTTTTTTTTAGGGCAGAAAGAATCTAATGGCCACAAATACTTCATTTAGTGCTTTTTTTTTTTTTTTTTTCCCTAATGCATTGCAAGAAGTTCACTCTTCAGCACTGGATTCTGCCAAGGATCCCATCTCAACCTTCCATCCCACTTCTGGAGGAATTTCATCCAAATCTTTCATTAAGACTTTTCCACGTGCTCTGTGTTTGCAGAGAACTTTGCAGTAACTTAGTACCCCTCGCACTCTATCAACCCTTACTTTGCAGAGGGAGACCCTCCAGGCTCTAGGGAGCTTTACAGCTAGTTGCCAAGACTGTTTTGAAGTTTTAAAAGAATTAGAAGTCTAGACTTCCAGACCTCCATCCTAGGACCCATCCCACACAGACAACAGAAGGGGCCCCTGAGGACCAGTGACTGATTGTCTTCCCTTTTGGCTGGGATTAGTTCTTGAGTTTCTCCTTAGAGTTACTCCTTGGAAGGCTTTCTTATACAGATAAAGGCCAATACTGCAGTGTTTTAAGGTCCTGCTAATCAGGAGGAAGTAACATATATATTGGCTACTATGTTGATAAATGTGCATGTATCTGGACAACCTGACATCACCCACAAAGAGAATAAGACCCAGGTCAAGTAACTTTGAAGAACCAAGCTAAAAAGGAAAGGAGACGGGGTGGTCTAGGACCGGCATACATGAAATGGAATAAAGGGGTAGTGACAGGGTGGGAGGAAGGGGATGAGGGCACTAGACACTTGGCTGGCTTGAAATGGAGCAGAAGGAGCAGAGAAAATGAAAACCAGACTTGGCCGAATTGACAAATCTGCCAGGGGCCAGCACTGCCTTTACCAGAACACGGGGAGGAGACAGCAGCAGGGTCCCGTGACTGGTTGGAAGGTAATGTCTTTGACACCCTGCCCTCATTAGCAACACTCCTAAGGGAACAGTAAGCTCCCAATGAGTTGTAAAGATTAGGTTGAACGTTAGCAGCAGAACAAGATCAGGGGAAAGATGGAGGAAAGGGTCAGAGTTCCCCAGGTGGGGAGAAGTAGGGAGGGTCAGGTTTCCCATCGGGCAACCATGCCTGCGCCCATCTCCTGGGGAGGGGGGTGTGCTGGCACAATTCAGGCTGTGGCCAAGCCCCTGTAAGTGTCTCCCCCAATCCATCTGGGATCTCTGATCTTCTAGGGAAAGAGCATGGGAGGAAAAGTTGGCAACATGAGATGGCCCTATCCTGTCTCTGGTGTAAGAAATGTGTTCATCAATCTCACGACACCTCTTCCCATTTCTCATTCTTTCTCCCCACATCTGCTCTAAACTCCTTGTAGGACTCCCAAGGCGAAACAGTTAAACATATGGTTTACTTCTCTAATAAAATATAACTGTCAAGTGTTACCTTGATAAATCTTACCTAAAAAATAATAAAATTAAAAAAAAGTCTAAGGATTCAAAGTTGTCTATGAAAAAATATTCCTCACATTTTAGCTTCACAGCTTCCCATGGTTTCCCTTTTACTTCCTGGGATACCAAACCTTCATGCTGCATCTGGCTGCTTTAGCTTCTATCAGGGTGCACCCTCAAGGAACAGGGTCTAAAGCTCTTGACCTTTTCTGACAACTTCTCTTGATAATCTGTCTTAGCATCAAAACTTACGTCCTCTCCTCCATTCCCTGAGGGCTTTGCTCAGGGCTGTCTACTCTGATAAACTAATCCGTGCCAAGAGGAGACAGTTGCCTTGCAGTGTGCTGAGATGATCCAATGAGAGAAAGCAATATATACAGGTGATGCATCCATATTATTATCAAAAACAAATTATTATAAATGCATCAGGCCTCAGAGGGAACAAACCAACATTTTTATAGAGGCTGTGAGAACTTTCATTGAAGTGAATGGTTCTGTTTGGGGGGCGGGGTTGGGGGGTACTTCAGGCCACAGGGTAGGTTGGTAGGGGAGAGGGGAAGAAAGAGAGAGAGACACAGCAGCTTTTGGCTCTCCTCCACTCACATTTCACAAACCAGCCGCCCACTCCTGTGCTAGGTGCCCATCCTAAGTTTAGGCCACGTTTTGCTTCATTCACTTGAGCCTGGAGAAAACTTCATTTGCTCTGTAGTTAATAAACTGTTTGAGGGACACCAGAACAATAATGTACAGTTAGTTCCCAGCTATAGCAAATAACATGCCTTTGGGCCAAATATCTAATAAAATCTCCTGCAGTTGGCAAAGAACCATTATCTGGGGACTCGTTCCCCTAGACAGGGACAGGATTGCTTTCATTCTGTCACCTTGCAGCTCTGTGACATGGGACAAGTTGTTCAGCCTCTCTGAGCCTCAGGCACTCAACGTATAGAATGGGGATAAATGCACCTATCTCCTCAGGTTGTGAGGAGATTTAACAATTTAAAATTGTTATATCATATTTAATGATATAAATTTAACAATTTAACAACTTAATAGTTATATCCTATCTGCCAACCATATAACGTAAGGCTTGTTAGAGAGTAAATAAGTGAAAATAGTAGCAACCACAGCAACTCTTCCCAGGCACTTTGAGAGTGGAAATACCCAGCTTTCAAAAGGTACTCAAGGTAGCTGTGTAACACACTTATTAGTCAAGAGATGTAGAAACCATTTGGGTTTGAGAATTTCACGTCGCCCTTTGAGAGAGCTGGCAACCCCATGAAGTGTCTCAATCTCAAGGGCAGGAATTTCTGCCCTAGAGATAGATACTACCTGTCTCTGGCAACTTGGGAGACAGAACACAGGGCCTGCCCACTGCTGTGAGACTTCTCCCTCCAACCAAGGCAAGGGCATACCCACTCCCTGTCCTTCTCCTGACCTCACCCTTTTCTACCCACCCACTCACCGCTCCCCTCCCGGCTGTGAGAGCCTGCGAGAGCCTGCCTAATCTCAACTCAGGGAGTGCTCGTTGCTCTTAAAATGCCTTGCCCAGCTTAATCAGTAACCACCAGCCCTCCGCTGCCAGTTAGTCTCCTGCCCTGACATGAGTCCCTTCTCGTGCCAGCCAGCAGATGTGACTTTTTGAGGAGGATTCAATTCCCAGCCTTCACCCTCCTGCCAATGACAGCCTCCCTCTCTGAAGGTTACCTGTCACCGGCATTCTTGCTCATGAATGCAAAGTAAAGTGGGTGCTTGCCCTGACCTTGAAGAAGCACATCATTCTGTATACGATTCCTAAAAAAGAACATTTGCCATTTGCCGCCGTTCTTGTGTCAGGACTGAGAAAAGGAAGCCCCACATGGCAGGATACCCTCTCAGGTTCAGGGATGTGTCTTGTGAATGGCACTTGTCAACTGAACCTTGCAGTGATATTCAGTAGGCATGATGTGGAGAAAATGTTAATGAAATCCCGCTGAACTGCAGGAACACATTTGAATAGAATCAGAGTCATATGTGGGATTCTTTTCTCATATACTAAGCCTTCTCTGCATATATTAACCTTTTGCCAGCTTTTAAAAAGCACCAAACCAAGATGATTCACTCATTCAATCATTCTTGGTTTTGTTTGTTTGTTTGATAAATTTGACATGTTGCATTCAATCACTCTTCAAACATTTATTGAGTACCCATTATGTACCTAGCACTAGAATAAAAAAACTGAATGAGGGATAGAAGATTATAGGCAAATACACTATTATTCAACATTTTACGTGAAGAATCTAACTTCTCAGTTTGTTAAAAACAAAGCAAAGAGACTACAAGCATTTCCGGACATTGCCTCATTTGGAAATAGACAAAGAGAAAGGAAGGGCTCTTGGAAAGAACAAATAGAGTGTTAAGTTGGCGTGGGCATGCTGCAGACTTGTGAACATTTTTCAAAAGAGAAAAAGCACGTTTGATTATGGGAAAGAGATGAGCAGCAGCCAGAATGGGTAGGATGGTCTTAGGCAGTCTTTCAGAAGGGGAGTGCCCAGACTTGCACTTGTTTGTGAAATAGTCTTTCAGGCAAAAAGGACCTGCGATGGCCAAGCTGGGCCAGCCCACCTTGTCCATTCTCTGCCCTATTCCCTGACACCATTGATAGTGAACTCTGGCTGAGCCATGCTCTGCCAATAGCTGTGCGAGCCACCACTTAGCAGAAGCTTCCTGATGTAGAGCTTTTAGACAATTCAAGGACACAGTCTGTCATCATCATTGAGAGTGCATGTTTCCATTGCTGAGTCAAAAGAGCTAAATTGGAGCTGGACCAGAAACAAATGGTGAGTCAAATGAAAGGCTGTAGCTGCAGAGCAAACCTCCTGCTGCTAAGATAGCCTGGGCATGGTGCAAAGTAACCTTTACAAAAGTTAAGGCTCATTCATTCATGCAACAAACCTTTATGGAACATCTCCCAAGTATGAGAACTGTCCTAGGTGCTGGGGACAGAGCAGTGAACCAGACAGACAAAGCCCTATCCTCATAAATCTTATATTGTAATGGAGAGAGACAATACATGAACAGAGAAATTTAAGTTATGACTGAGGTGAATAAAAAAAAAAAAATCAAAAGATGAGCCACAGAGTAACTTACTGTAGGCCCTTGTATTGGTCCAGACTTTATTGCAAACAACAGAATCCAATGTAGCTAGTTTAAACAGAAAAGGATTCAATGGAGGGAATTCAGGGACTTATTGTTAAAAGGGCTGGAGGAGCTGGCTCTAGACTGACCTCTCAAGAACAATGCTCAAATGAATTACTGGGACCTTATGAAGATAAAAAGCTTCTGCACAGCAAAGGAAACAACCAACAAAACTAAAAGGCAACCAACAGAATGGGAAAATATATTTGCAAATGACATATCGGACAAAGGGCTAGTATCCAAAATCTATAAAGAGCTCACCAAACTCCACACCTGAAAAAAAAATAACCCAGTGAAGAAATGGGCAGAAAACATGAACAGACACTTCTCTAAAGAAGACATCCGGATAGCCAGTAGGCACATGAAAAGATGCTCAACGTCGCTCCTTATCAGGGAAATACAAATCAAAACCACACTCAGATATCACCTCATGCCAGTCAGAGTGGCCAAAATGAACAAATCGGGAGACTATAGATGCTGGCGAGGATGTGGAGAAACGGGAACCCTCTCGCACTGTTGGTAGGAATGCAAATTGGTGCAGCCACTCTGGAAAACAGTGTGGAGGTTCCTTAGAAAATTAAAAATAGACCTACCCTATGGCCAGCAATAGAACAGCTAGGAATTTACCCAAGGGATACAGGAGTACTGATGCATAGGGGCACTTGTACCCCAATGTTTATAGCAGCACTCTCAACAAGAGCCAAATTATGGAAAGAGCCTAAATGTCCATCAACTGATGAATGGGTAAACAAATTGTGGTTTATATACACAATGGAGTACTACATGGCAATGAGAAAGAATGAAATATGGCAACATGAAGTGTCTGTTCATGTTTTCTTTGTAGCAACGTGGATGTAACTGGAGAGTGTGATGCTAAGTGAAATAAGTCATACAGAGAAAGACAGATACCATGTTTTCACTCTTATGTGGATCCTGAGAAACTTAACAGAAACCCATGGGGGAGAGGAAGGAAAAAAAAAAAAAAAAGAGGTTAGACTGGGAGAGAGCCAAAGCATAAGACACTGTTAAAAACTGAGAACAAACTGAGGGTTGATGGGGAGTGGGAGGGAAGGGAGGGTGGGTGATGGGTATTGAGGAGGGCACCTGTTGGGATGAGCACTGGGTGTTGTATGGAAACCAATTTGACAATAAATTTCATATATTGAAAAAAAAAAAAAAAAAGAACAATGTCCAACGTCTGCACATTCTGTTGGAAGAAGCTGTTGTATTAGGAAGGTGTTACGTCCCTGCTGACTGCAGAACCATTCCAGCCCCCAATGAATTAAAGTAGCTGTTGCTGCTGTGGCAGAGCCATTGAATCAGGTAGTGCCTCTGGCTACTTCATGTCACAGCCATAGCTGGAACTACTTTCTCCAGAACCACAGCACTCCAACCACAATCCATGTCAGCAAAATGATGCTCAGTCCCATCAAAATGGAGACCCCGTGGACCACAAAATGGATGCCCTGCATTCTGTTCATGGAAACTAAATCGTTTCTAGGATCCAAGCTCCCAGAAGGCCTGGGAAATGTGAATTTTAGTTCTGTATTCTCAGCCAAGGGGAAGGGAGTTTGAAGGGATGTTAACCTACCCATTCCATAGGACTATCACACCCGTTTGGGAGGGTCATCAGGGAATGCCTCTGAGAGAGGTGACATTTAAACTAAGATCAGGTTGAATCACGGGAAGATGGCGGCGTAGGAGGACGCTGGGCTCACCGCGCGTCCTGCTGATCACTTATATTCCACCTACACCTGCCTAAAGAAACCAGAAAACCGCCAGAGGATTAGCAGAACGGAGTCTCCAGAGCCAAGCGCAGACGAGAGGCCCACGGAAGAGGGTAGGAAGGGCGGCGAGGCGGTGCGCGCTCCACGGACTGGTGGGAGGGAGCCGGGGCGGAGGGGCGGCTCGCCGGCCAAGCAGAGCCCCCAAGTCTGGCTGGCAAAAGCGGAGGGGCCGGACGGACTGTGTTCCGACAGCAAGCGCAACTTAGCGTCTGGGAGGTCATAAGTTAACAGCTCTGCTCAGAAAGCGGGAAGGCTGGAGGACAAAGGGAGGGAGAGCTGCTGAGCCCCCGGATGGCAGAGCTCAGCTTGGCGGGGAACAAAGGCGCCAGCGCCATCTCCCCCGCCCATCCCCCAGCCAAAATCCCAAAGGGAACCAGTTCCTGCCAGGGAACTTGCTCGCGCAGCGCAAACACCAAACTCTGTGCTTCTGCGGAGCCAAACCTCCGGCAGCGGATCTGACTCCCTCCCGCTGCCACAGAGCCCCTCCTGAAGTGGATCACCTAAGGAGAAGCGAGCTAAGCCTGCCCCTCCTGCCCCCGTGCACCTTGCCTACCCACCCCAGCTAATACGCCAGATCCCCAGCACCACAAGCCTGGCAGTGTGCAAGTAGCCCAGACAGGCCACGCCACCCCACAGTGAATCCCGCCCCTAGGAGAGGGGAAGAGAAGGCACACACCAGTCTGACTGTGGCCCCAGCGGTGGGCTGGGGGCAGACATCAGGTCGGACTGCGGCCCTGCCCACTAACTCCAGTTATACACCACAGCACGGGGGAAGTGCCCTGCAGGTCCTCACCACTCCAGGGACTATCCAAAATGACCAAACGGAAGAATTCCCCTCAGAAGAATCTCCAGGAAATAACAACAGCTAATGAACTGATCAAAAAGGATTTAAATAATATAACAGAAAGTGAATTTAGAATAATAGTCATAAAATTAATCGCTGGGCTTGAAAACAGTATACAGGACAGCAGAGAATCTCTTGCCACAGAGATCAAGGGACTAAGGAACAGTCACGAGGAGCTGAAAAATGCTTTAAACGAAATGCAAAACAAAATGGAAACCACGACGGCTCGGATTGAAGAGGCAGAGGAGAGAATAGGTGAACTAGAAGATAAAGTTATGGAGAAAGAGGAAGCTGAAAGAAAGAGAGATAAAAAAAAATCCAGGAGTATGAGGGGAAAATTAGAGAACTAAGTGATACACTAAAAAAAAATAATATACGCATAATTGGTATCCCAGAGGAGGAAGAGAGAGGAAAAGGTGCTGAAGGGGTACTTGAAGAAATTATAGCTGAGAACTTCCCTGAACTGGGGAAGGAAAAGGCATTGAAATCCAAGAGGCACAGAGAACTCCCTTCAGACGTAACTTGAATCGATCTTCTGCACGACATATCATAGTGAAACTGGCAAAATACAAGGATAAAGAGAAAATTCTGAAAGCAGCAAGGGATAAACGTGCCCTCACTTATAAAGGGAGACCTATAAGACTCGTGACTGATCTCTCCTTTGAAACTTGGCAGGCCAGAAAGGCTTGGCACGATATCTACAGTGTGCTAAACAGAAAAAATATGCAGCCGAGAATCCTTCATCCAGCAAGTCTGTCATTTAGAATAGAAGGAGAGATAAAGATCTTCCCAAACAAACAAAAACTGAAGGAATTTGTCACCACGAAACCAGCCCTACAAGAGATCCTAAGGGGGATCCTGTGAGACAAAGTACCAGAGACATCACTACAAGCATAAAACATACAGACATCACAATGACTCTAAACCCGTATCTTTCTATAATAACACTGAATGTAAATGGATTAAATGCGCCAAACAAAAGACATAGGGTATCAGAATGGATAAAAAAACAAGACCCATCTATTTGCTGTCTACAAGAGACTCATTTTAGATCTGAGGACACCTTTAGATTGAGAGTGAGGGGATGGAGAACTATTTATCACGCCACTGGAAGCCAAAAGAAAGCTGGAGTAGCCATACATATCAGACAAACTAGACTTTAAATTAAAGGCTGTAACAAGAGATGAAGAAGGGCATTATATAATAATTACAGGGTCTATCCATCAGGAAGAGCTAACAATTATAAATGTCTATGTGCCAAATACCGGAGCCCCCAGATATATAAAACAATTACTCATAAACATAAGCAACCTTATGGATAAGAATGTGGTCATTGCAGGGGACTTTAACACCCCACTTACAGAAATGGATAGATCATCTAGACACACAGTCAATAAAGAAACAAGGGCCCTGAATGATACATTGGATCAGATGGACTTGACAGATATATTTAGAACTCTGCATCCCAAAGCAACAGAATATACTTTCTTCTCGAGTGCACATGGAACATTCTCCAAGATAGATCATATACTGGGTCACAAAACAGCCCTTAATAAGTTTACAAGAATGGAAATTATACCATGCATACTTTCAGACCACAATGCTATGAAGCTTGAAATCAACCACAGGAAAAAGTCTGGAAAACCTCCAAAAGCATGGAGGTTAAAGAACACCCTACTAACGAATGAGTGGGTCAACCAGGCAATTAGAGAAGAAATTAAAAAATATATGGAAACAAAGGAAAATGAAAATACAACAATCCAAACGCTTTGGGACGCAGCGAAGGCAGTCCTGAGAGGAAAATACATTGCAATCCAGGCCTATCTCAAGAAACAAGAAAAATCCCAAATACAAAATCTAACAGCACACCTAAAGGAAATAGAAGCAGAACAGCAAAGGCAGCCTAAAACCAGCAGAAGAAGAGAAATAATAAAGATCAGAGCAGAAATAAACAATATAGAATCTAAAAAAACGGTAGAGCAGATCAACGAAACCAAGAGTTGGTTTTTTGAAAAAATAAACAAAATTGACAAACCTCTAGCCAGGCTTCTCAAAAAGAAAAGGGAGATGACCCAAATAGATAAAATCATGAATGAAAATGGAATTATTACAACCAATCCCTCAGAGATACAAACAATTATCAGGGAATACTATGAAAAATTATATGCCAACAAATTGGACAACCTGGAAGAAATGGACACATTCCTAAACACCCACACTCTTCCAAAACTCAATCAGGAGGAAATAGAAAGCTTGAACAGACCCATAACCAGCAAAGAAATTGAATCGGTTATCAAAAATCTCCCAACAAATAAGAGTCCAGGACCAGATGGCTTCCCAGGGGAGTTCTACCAGACGTTTAAAGCAGAGATAATACCTATCCTTCTCAAGCTATTCCAAGAAATAGAAAGGGAAGGAAAACTTCCAGACTCATTCTATGAAGCCAGTATTACTTTGATTCCTAAACCAGACAGAGACCCAGTAAAAAAAAGAGAACTACAGGCCAATATCCCTGATGAATATGGATGCAAAAATTCTTAATAAGATACTAGCAAATCGAATTCAACAGCATATAAAAAGAATTATTCACCATGATCAAGTGGGATTCATTCCTGGGATGCAGGGCTGGTTCAACATTCGCAAATCGATCAACGTGATACATCACATTAACAAAAAAAAAGAGAAGAACCATATGATCCTGTCAATCGATGCAGAAAAGGCCTTTGACAAAATCCAGCACCCTTTCTTAATAAAAACCCTTGAGAAAGTCGGGATAGAAGGAACATACTTAAAGATCATAAAAGCCATTTATGAAAAGCCC
Source organism: Panthera uncia (assembly GCF_023721935.1). Lineage (NCBI taxonomy): Eukaryota > Metazoa > Chordata > Mammalia > Carnivora > Felidae > Panthera > Panthera uncia. The sequence continues at coordinate 49,807 of NW_026057981.1, read as the reverse complement.
ACAGCTAACATCATCCTCAATGGGGAAAAACTGAGAGCTTTTTCCCTGAGATCAGGAACACGACAGGGATGCCCACTCTCACCACTGTTGTTTAATATAGTGCTGGAAGTTCTAGCATCAGCAATCAGACAACAAAAGGAAATCAAAGGCATCAAAATTGGCAAAGATGAAGTCAAGCTTTCGCTTTTTGCAGATGACATGATATTATACATGGAAAATCCGATAGACTCCACCAAAAGTCTGCTAGAACTGATACATGAATTCAGCAAAGTTGCAGGATACAAAATCAATGTACAGAAGTCAGTTGCATTCTTATACACTAACAATGAAGCAACAGAAAGACAAATAAAGAAACTGATCCCATTCACAATTGCACCAAGAAGCATAAAATACCTAGGAATAAATCTAACCAAAGATGTAAAAGATCTGTATGCTGAAAACTATAGAAAGCTTATGCAGGTAATTGAAGAAGATATAAAGAAATGGAAAGACATTCCCTGCTCATGGATTGGAAGAATAAATATTGTCAAAATGTCAATACTACCCAAAGCTATCTACACATTCAATGCAATCCCAATCAAAATTGCACCAGCATTCTTCTCGAAACTAGAACAAGCAATCCTAAAATTCATATGGAACCACAAAAGGCCCCGAATAGCCAAAGTAATTTTGAAGAAGAAGACCAAAGCAGGAGGCATCACAATCCCAGACTTTAGCCTCTACTACAAAGCTGTCATCATCAAGTCAGCATGGTATTGGCATAAAAACAGACACATAGACCAATGGAATAGAATAGAAACCCCAGAACTAGACCCACAAACGTATGGCCAACTCATCTTTGACAAAGCAGGAAAGAACATCCAATGGAAAAAAGACAGTCTCTTTAACAAATGGTGCTGGGAGAACTGGACAGCAACATGCAGAAGGTTGAAACTAGACCACTTTCTCACACCATTCACAAAAATAAACTCAAAATGGATAAAGGACCTGAATGTGAGACAGGAAACCATCAAAACCTTAGAGGAGAAAGCAGGAAAAGACCTCTCTGACCTCAGCCGTAGCAATCTCTTACTCGGCACATCCCCAAAGGCAAGGGAATTAAAAGCAAAAGTGAATTACTGGGATCTTATGAAGATAAAAAGCTTCTGCACAGCAAAGGAAACAACCAACAAAACTAAAAGGCAACCAACGGAATGGGAAAAGATATTTGCAAATGACACATCGGACAAAGGGCTAGTATCCAAAATCTATAAAGAGCTCATCAAACTCCACACCCGAAAAACAAATAACCCAGTGAAGAAATGGGCAGAAAACCTGAATAGACACTTCTCTAAAGAAGACATCCGGATGGCCAACAGGCACATGAAAAGATGTTCAACGTCGCTCCTTATCAGGGAAATACAAATCAAAACCACACTCAGATACCACCTCACGCCAGTCAGAGTGGCCAAAATGAAGAAATCAGGAGACTATAGATGCTGGCGAGGATGTGGAGAAACGGGAACCCTCTCGCACTGTTGGTGGGAATGCAAATTGGTGCAGCCACTCTGGAAAGCAGTGTGGAGGTTCCTCAGAAAATTAAAAATAGACCTACCCTATGACCCAGCAATAGCACTGCTAGGAATTTATCCAAGGGATACAGGAGTACTGATGCATAGGGGCACTTGTACCCCAATGTTTATAGCAGCACTCTCAACAAGAGCCAAATTATGGAAAGAGCCTAAATGTCCATCAACTGATGAATGGATAAAGAAATTGTGGTTTATATACACAATGGAATACTACGTGGCAATGAGAAAGAATGAAATATGGCCTTTTGTAGCAACATGGATGGAACTGGAGAGTGTGATGCTAAGTGAAATAAGCCATACAGAGAAAGACAGATACCATATGGTTTCACTCTTATGTGGATCCTGAGAAACGTAACAGAAACCCATGGGGGAGGGGAAGAAAAAAAAAAAAAAGAGGTTAGAGTGGGAGAGAGCCAAAGCATAAGAGACTGTTAAAAACTGAGAACAAACTGAGGGTTGATGGGGGGTGGGAGGGAGGGCAGGGTGGGTGATGGGTATTGAGGAGGGCACCTTTTGGGATGAGCACTGGGTGTTGTATGGAAACCAATTTGACAGTAAATTTCATATATTAAAAAATAAAAAAATAAAAAATAAAAAAAAAAATAAAAAAAAGAAACCACACCGGACATATTCTACTTCGTGCAATTACATTTGGATGTTTTGGTGTCTAACAAATAAACAATGAAAACCTGAAAAATAAATAAATAAATAAATAAATAAATAAATAAATAAACAAACTAAGATCAGGTTAAGAAGTGAAGAAGAAACTTTTTGAGCACAGGAAAGAAACAAAGGTAACAACTGCAGGGATAGTGATTACGGGCAATAGAGAACTTGAAGTAGCTGGCAGAAGGTAGATCGAGGAGGGCTTAGGAGATTGTACTTAGGAGTTGGATTTTATTCAGAGTACTGGAAAACCATAGGCAGTTTTATGAAGGGGATTGACATACTCTGATTTGCATTTTTAAAAGAAAATTCTGGCCTCAAGGTGAAGAATACATTATGGACAAGCAAGGGTTGAGCCAACGTTGTGTCAAGGAGACAAGACTGAAAATTCTTGAGGATCAGAGTGGCAGTGACTTGGGCTAGAATGTTGACTACAGAGGTGAAGTTTTGTACCCACCAGATTTCAGAATGAATTAGATGAGAAGAATAACAAAAGGGAACCATTAAGGATTGCTTCTGTGTATCTAATCTAAACAGAAGGTGGGTGATATTCCATTTCCTGGAATGAAGACCAATGGGGAGAAAATGTCTACAACTCACCCCTTTTTTTCCTAACAGCCCAGCTGACTACACCAGCCTCTTTATTAACCACAGAAAAGAGAAAACCAACCAACTCACCAAGTCTTTGATGTTAAAAAAAAAAAAAAAAATCAGTCACATAGACAAGTTGGAAGTAGACACAACTAGAAAGCATCATATTTTGCTCTCCCAACTAGCCATTATTTTTTTTTTTAGTGTTTAATTTTGGGGTGCCTGGGTGGCTCAGTCAGTTAAGCGCCCGACTTCGGCTCAGGTCGTGATCTCGCGGTCCGTGAGTTCGAGCCCCGCGTAGGGCTCTGTGCTGACAGCTCAGAGCCTGGAGCCCATTTCAGATTCTGTGTCTCCCTCTCTCTGACCCTCCCCCGTTCATGCTCTGTCTCTCTCTGTCTCAAAAATAAATAAACGTTAAAAAAAATGTTTAAAAATTAGTGTTTATTTTTGACAGAGAGAGAGAGAGAGAGAGAGAGAGAGAGACAGAGTGTGAGCAGGGGAGGGAGAGAGAGACACACACACAGAGAATCCTGAAGCAGGCTCCAGGCTCTTAGCCGTCAGCCCAGAGCCCGACACGGGGCTCACACTCACTGACTGTGAGATCATGACATGAGCCAAAGTCAGACGCTCAACCAACTAAGCCACCCAGACGCCCCTTTTTTCTTTTTTTAATATTTTTTTAGTGTTAATTTTTTTTAAATAGTTGTTCGGGGGGCGTTTTATGTTGATTTATTTACTTTGAGAGAGAGACAGAGAGTGCAAGTGGGGGAGAGGGGCAGAGAGGGAGAGAGAGAATCCAAAGTAGGCTCCACACTGTCAGTGCAGAGCCCGACATGGGACTCAATCTCACATATCATAAGATCATGACCTGAGCCGAAATCAAGAGTCGAATGCTTAACCTACTGAGCCACCCAGGTGCCCTCAGAGTATTTTTAAGGTCTCCAACTCTGCAAATGAAAGATTCTGACATAGGTGGGATTGATAGACTGGGATAAAGGTTTACACAGTAGAAAAATGGGGGGGGGGCGCAGTGTAGAATAGTTTGGGGGAGTTGGTGTCTTATCTCCAAAGAAACAAAAGTTAAGGGATATAGAGTCATTTTAAGGTGAAAGCTGAGCTCTAAAAACACATATGAATTTAGGAACCTAGCAAGTCAAAGCCCCATGTTGCCATTTTGGCACACAAAATAATCCTCAGGCTACTACTCCCCTGCCCCTCCACTCCTCACCCCTCTCTGTTCACTTCCACCATCAAAACACTTTCTAGGATTAGAATAGGATGCTTCTTGGGTTTTATGAACTATTAGTTAAATGATAAAATGTCAATATCATTCTGTCTTTTTTTATTATTATTCTGTCTTTATAAATACAAACACTGTTAGTGATCAGTCTGGGAATCACCCAGAAAAACAAACTCAGAAAAACCACTGCTCTAGCCTATGTTATAACCTCTTCAGCAAATAAATAAACAAATAAGAATTTAAAAGTCTAAGTAAGAGACAGAAAAAGAGGCCATGCCTATGCCCTGCCTCTCTTAAGCAATCAGAGCTCTTAGAATAGCTCTGTTGCTGGGGCAGAAGCAAATAATCTTTTGCTCTCCCTAAGCATTAAATCTTCCACATGTCTTTAGCACTCTCCATGGGCATACTGGTGCCAAAGCAGAGAAAGATTTAATTTCATGTTGCTAGGTTTTTGCTTTTCTGTGGTTAATAAAGAGGCAGGTGCAGTCAGCTGGGCTGGTTAGAAAAAAATGGGGAGAGGGTAAAAAGTGTTTCTTTGACCAACTTCAAAATTTGCAAAACCACAAGATAAGACAACTCATAACTTGTTCCAAGCACCTATATCTCACTCACTTTAAAGGGAAGTGCTTCCAAAAGTATTTCACGTTTACAAATGCAATTATTTTGCCAATATAGGGCACTCTGAGCTTTACACATAGCAATTTCTGAGGCCTTCACCTACCCCTTCAAAATTAAAGATTTAAATATGTAATATAGTAAGCCTCAAATTCTAGCTGTCAAATTGATGAGTTGTGGGTGACAGAGATGCACACATACCCAGAGCTCTCAAGAGTTAAAGGGTAAGTCAGTGTAATCTATCCCCCTGGTAAAGGAAAATCGGTCTGTGTAAAAAGAAAGATTAATTCTTTTAAAGGATTGTATTTAATAAAATAATTGGTTAGTAACTAAATGGCTGGCTGAATTTGGTCCATTTCCTCGTTTTGGAGCCATCAATTTGGGCTCAGTTTTCATCTTTAGTTCAATCTTTGGCTATATTGAGATTTTTATTGAGTGCTTATACCAAAGGGTAGGAAGGAAAAAGCAGGAGGGGCATGAGCCACAGTTTGTCATTTTTGTCACCTAATAGCAAAATGGATTCATGTATAACTTTTCTTTAGAATCTCTTGGTTCTGAGCAGATGGCAGATATTTAATACATGTCTCTTGAATATGTAAATGAATCATGGTTCCCATCTGGTACAGGCAAATTCTACACTGGGGATTGTGGTTGCCTCTGTAACATACACTGCACTTTTCTCTTATTGAGAAAAAGCAACAGTGTCTGAGGGAACAACCTCATTTAAAGAGGTGGACCTGGCTGATTGTACGTAATCTCAACCCATCTTGCTGAGACTGTCTACGAAATGGTCATGTGACCTTTGCTGCTGGCCAGTGAAAAAGAAAAGAGGTTTGAGGGGATGTTTTTCTTGGTTCTGAAGAGAGAGCAACAGGAAGCCAGTTTTCTCTTCCTCTGTGTATGTGAATAAGGAGGCTTATAGCCCCAAATGGCAGCCATTTTGTGGCACAAGAAAAACCAACCTGAGAATGAAACCAAAGCTTAAAACAGCAGAATGAAGAGACAGAGAGAACCTGGCCTTTTGATGGTATTTTTGACTCATTGAATCAAACATAAAGCCCACTCTACTTCAGAACTGAGTGATATAAGACCTAATATTCCTGTTGTTTAAACTAGTTTGAGTTCAGTAGTCTATTTCTTGGAAATGAACTGGAATGATGTGATGACCGACACCATTTGCAAAAAGAGATTTTTAAAAATTTTAATTATTTCAAATATCCAGTTTACCTCCCTTTGAAATGGACATCATTAGTTAACTTTGTATTACTTAAGTGTCCTTAACAGTCCCTTCTCACTAAAAGCTGATTTTAAGAATTTAAAATCTACAAAGGCAATAGGAAATTAGGGCTGATAGCATATAGCCCCTGGGGAAATTATGCTTTCATTTATATCAATGTTTTACAGCAAATCTTTCAGTGCAGTTTTTTGGTTCTTGTAGTTTGGTTATATTTTGGTTAGTATTTTTCTTTTATATTTTATTTATTCTTGGGCATCTCTAATCCAAATTTGTATAGAAGTAACTTAAGCCATGTTGTAGAATGGACAGGAAAGCCCCACCGACCATGCCCACCTACTCTATAATTAACTGACCCTTCTTCCATACATCCAATGAAACACCCATTCTCTAACTGGGTAGTTGGGTATGAAACCTAACTGTCCATTTCTGGGTAGCACAGCCACTAAAAGCATGGGCTTAAATCCTGACTCTGCCATTTATTAGCTGTGTGCTTTTGGGTGAAATACTTAACCTCTATACACCTCCATACATCCTTCTGCAATTGAAGATAACAGTTGTATTGACCTTACACTATTATTATGTGGATTATATGAGATAATGCATATGAATCACTTGGCATAGTGCCTGGCATGTAGAAAGTGCTCAAGAAATATATATTTTTTTAATTTTCCAAACAATTGTATTCACATGTGCCAAGAGTACATGGGCAGCACTAACGGATGAACAGTCAAGAAATATTATTAATTTTCACTTTATGGTGCAAGGGATCAATGGGATTTACCTGGAAGGAAGATGTTGGCATTTTAAAGTTGCAGCTTGATTAACCAAATTATTACCTAAATAAACGGAGTTTAGGAGAGAGCTGTTTGGGGACAATAGGCATAGTGGGATATTCTCCCTCTTAATTTATTTCCTAGCTCCCTCACATGGAATTAGTCTAGATCCGTCTTCCCTCCCCTATCACCATAACACTTAAGAACTAACTCTGATTCCTTCCCTTGGAGTTCAGTGAAATAATGAGATAAGTTGTAACACAGCAGGATGATAGTATCACGGCTTGGTGTAGAAACACTCAACATGGTCTCTTTTTAAAATCTAGAATACAGAAAATAAAGAAATAAATAACTAAAATAGGGGAAAAAGTCAACATAGCCTGGTTATATTGACTCCATTCTAAGAAAATCGAGAAAGTGCTTGAAGGATGCAGTAGAAAGTGCCCTGTCAGAGGTGGAGGGCTGGGGTCGTCACAGCCTCCCACAGCAGGTCACCGTCCTCATCTGTCTAATGAAGGGTGTGGATATGAACAGTGCTTTATACCATGTGCTTCCTAGAGCCTGGTCAGGGGCTGTCAGGGGGGAGAGCAAGAAGCAGGAGCACTGAAGCAGGAGCACCAAGGACTAGTCACTGCGGTCCTCCCAATTGCGTTAACCAGAGCAGTGTCATGACCACCTGGTTCATCTACCGTGTTACAAGAAAAAGTTTGATCACACACAAACGCTGAGCTAGATGGTCCCAAAGGGCCCTGCCAACTTTAACTTTCCAGGCTTTCCCCCTCACGTGGCTCTGATCACCAATGTTCCCAGCACAGCCCAAGCGTTTTGTTTCTACCGAACCTACAATGGGATATTTTCTGCTTTGCTGCTTCCACAGGCTTTGCCTGCCAGAAAGGCCTGGCATTCCACAGCTTCAATGCTCCTTGATGAGAATACCTAGAGCAGTGAGTAAATGAGCCCACAGAGACACTGGGGAAGCAGGGGGCATCACATGAACACCAGGAAGCCTGATCCTGAAGGCAGAAAGGAAGAGGCCTCAGACTAGGTGCTGTGCAAGTTGCCGGGTCTCATTAGAAGTTCCTGAGCTGAACCGCCATTCTTTCCCCTACCGCACCCTCAATGTCCCCAGCCAAGCAAGACTAGACAAATGCCATGTGATTACTCTCAGTACACTTAATTTATTCAGGCTCACCTAGCTATTCTCTCTCAGAGTCCCTGCAGAGTCCAAGATGGAGTTCATCAAGCTAAATGGCATGGTCTATGAATGGTGAGATTCACTGGTCAAAAACAAGGATTTGCAACATTAATTTTAATCAAATGACAATAACAGATTTTTTCCTTAGTCTATTTAAACTCCTTAATTTTCTAATTAAATTTTGGTGTCATCCAAACATATCAAAAAGCATTAAAAACCTTAAAACAAAACAAAAATTCATGTCCCTGCCACTCAGCTTTGTCAAAGCTTAAAATTTTTCCTTCTATCTTTACAGCTTCAGGGTCTTTGAAGGGAAAAAAATAATGCAGATATGATGACAGCCCCCTCCTCAATCCCATTATTCTTCTCACATTCCCCTCTGCAGAAAAACTATTATCTTTAATTTGGTGTTTCTCACTTTCACTCATGTTTTCATAATATTTTATAATATGTAATAAATATTTGTATATTAAAAATGTGTGTGAAATACATAACTATAAAATGTATATATTCATAAACAATATATATAGCATTATGCTATATTCTGCAGTTATTTTTTCTAATTTTTGGTTTAAGATTTTACTTTTGAGGTCTATCCACACTGAGACATGTGGGTCTAGATCACCTTAACTTCAGTGTATGTTTTTGTATGAACATACTTCAACTTACCTATTCTCCAATGGATGGAAATTAAGGCTGTTTCCAATTTCCATCCACTGCAAATGATACTACATTGAACATTCATATCCACGTGTAAAAAAATTTCTCTAGGGTAGTATAGAAGTCCTGAGGTGAAAATTAAGTTCATTTTAAATTTTATTTGATGTTACCAAATTGCTTTCCAAAGCGGCTATTCCAATGCATATCCCACTTCACACACCCACTAGCAGAATGTGAATATTTCCTTGTCCCAAATCCTCCCCAACACTGGAATTTGCAGACTTATCAGTTTTTACAAACCTGATAGGCATGAAAAACTATGTCATTGTAGTTTTAATTAGCTTTTCCAGGATCACTGGGAAGGGCGAAAAACTTCTCAAAGCAGGGTGTTTGCATAATCTCCCAACATCCATAACAGGACCCATGTTAAGTCCCATGTCCTGCCACAGTGCCCCTAAATTAATAAACTCTTCCTTCTTCCACTTTATATTCTGCCTCCAGTGAACCAGGATCCTCAGAAACCAGTTCAGTGCACAGTTTCCTGGCTCCTGCTGGGACATGTTTTCTGGGTCCTGCAGCTCCCTTTTGGCAAATTCTCTTTCCTTCTTTATCAGGCTCAGCACATCCAGGTTGGATTAACCTTCATTATTGTCCTCGTTACCGGGAGAGGAGGTAGAGACTGATCCCGAGAGGGAGGCATATTGTCCTGCAGGAGAGAGGCTTCTTCGGGAGGTGCAAGTAAGAGGGAAAGAATAGACTTTAGGAGTGAGGGCTGGACCACTTCTGCAAGCTCAGATGATTCTGGGGAATGTGAAGATTAAAGAGTTTCAGGTGCATCCCCCCCAGGTATCCCCATTCATTTTCTCCCAGCCAGGGTTCTGAACTTACATAGCTGACTGACCAGCGTGAACGGAGAGCTTAATCTTCTTTGGAGTTCTACTCTTTTTTTTTTTTTTTTTTTAATGTTTATTTATTTTTGAGAGAGAGAGAGAGAGACAGAGCGTGAGCAGGGGAGGGGCAGAGAGAGAGCGAGACACAGAGTCCAAAGCAGGCTTCAAGCTGTCAGCACAGAGCCCGAGGCGGGACTGGTACTCACGAACTGTGAGATCATGACCTGAGCCGAAGTCGGATGCTCAGCACTCTGAGCCACCCAGGTGCCCTGGAGTTCTGCGACAATTCAGGTTAAGTCCATCCTTCCTCTTTCCTTAGGATGCAAGATTCAAGCGCCACTTCCTTGAGCTTTCACATTTAGTTTTTAATTGATAATTAAAAAAATTAGTCATTCATATTTCAGCTACTCTTAATTGCCTTTTCTTATTCTTTGCTTACTTATATGTTGACTCGTCATTTTCTTATTGTTTTCTGGAAGTTCTTTAAATATTCCAGGTGTTATTCCTCCATCAGTTACATATATTGCAAATATCTTCTTTCCTATTATGACCTGACATTTAGTTACAATAACTCTGTAGTACAAAAACCTTTAAAGGAGCCAAAGTTATCGGTGCTTTCTTTTGTAGCATAGTTTTCATGCCTTAAGAGATCTCCTGCTACCTCAAAGTCATCAAAGTATTTCTGTGTATTTTTTTGTAAAAGTTTTAAAGTTTTAGAATTTATACATAGCCAATCTACTTGGAATCAAACTTTTATATATAGAATGAGGCAGAGATATAGTTTTCTTTTTCCTTAGATAAAATCAATTGTCTCAGCACCATTTATTTTTTTAAAATAGTCTAAAATTTTTTTCCCACTAATTTACAGTGCTACTACTATCACATATTAAGTAATTATTCAAACAAGGGTCAAATCTCTATTAGATCGCACTGGTCTGTCTATATATTCCTATGGCACTGCCTTCTATTTTAATTATTTCAGCATTTAATAAGTCCCGATACCCAGTTGGGCAAGTCTTTCCGCCCTTGTTCTACTTTAAAAAAAAAATTTTTTTATGTTTTATTTTTGAGAGAGAGAGAGAGAGAGAGAGAGAGACATAGCACCAGTGGGGGAGGGGTAGAGAGAGAGGGGAAGGCACAGAATCTGAAACAGTCTCCAGGCTCTGAGCTGTCAGCACAGAACCTGACTCAGGGCTCGAACTCACCAGCCACAAGATCATGACCTGAGCCGAAGTCGGACGCTTAACCAATTGAGCCGCCCAGGCACCCCTGCCCTTGTTCTACCTTTAAACTTCTTTGATTATCCTTGGCCATTTGCTTTTCATATAAATTTTAGAATAAGATTGTCAAATATTTAAAAAAAAAAAGCTGTTGGGATTTTGAATTTTATATTAACTTATGAAGCACTAACATCTTTAAACTATTGAATCTTGCCACCCATAGACATAATATATCCACTTACTTTATATCCATTTATATATATAATATGTATAATATATAATGGATATATTATATATAATATATATAATTAATTAGTGGATATATAATATATAATTAATGGATATATTATATATATCATATATAATATATAATGGATATATTATATCCATTTACTTTAATAAAATTTTGTAATTGCTTTCTTAAAATGGCTTGGATATTGTTAACTCTATTCTCAGACATCTTAGAGCTTTTATTACTTTTTTTTTAATTTTGCTTTAATCATTATTTGTTTTTGAGAGAGAGAGAGAGCAAGCATGAGTGAGGGAGGGGGAGAGAGAGAGAGGGAGACACAGAATCCAAAGCAGGCTCCAGGCTCTGAGACGTCAGCTCGGAACCCAACTCAGGGCTCAAATTCAGGAACCGCGAGATCATGACCTGAGGCGAAGTCTGACACTTAACCAACTAAGCCATTGAAGCACCCGAGTTTTTGTTACTTTTTAGAAAGATATTGTTACTTAAATTATACTTTCTAACTGTGATGATTTTCTATCTGTGCTGCCAGTATTTAAAGATCTTAGTAATGGATGCTGTGATGTACCACCCAGATGTCCCTTTAAGACAGAAGGACTGGGGCGCCTGGGTGGCTCAGTCAGTTAAGCGGCCGACTTCTGCTCAGGTCATGATCTCGCGGTCCGTGAGTTCGAGCCCTGCGTCGGGCTCCGTGCTGACAGCTCAGAGCCTGGAGCCTGCTTCAGATTCTGTGTCTCCCTCTCTCTGACCCTCCCCCGTTCATGCTCTGTCTCTCTCTGTCTCAAAAATAAATAAACATTAAAAAAAAAATTTTTTTTAAAAAAAACAGGGAATATAGACTCATTCTCCGCACACTAACTTCTGACAACTGTGAAGGGCCATCCCAGTTGTAGAGCTTCCCTACCAAAGTCTCCACTGAGACCACCTCCCACCCCATCTTCTTCTCTTTTCAGTCCTGCTTCCTTCCTGTCCTATCCACAGGTACCAACCTCAGAGGCGTGCTTTCTGCAAGCTGATCTCTACCCCAGAATCTGCTTCCTGGAGAATGCCGCGTGAAGCAGTGTATGAAAGCAGGTGCTAGGATGAAATTCTGAAGTTGGGTCACCCTCTGCCTGACTGGGGATGAGGACCCATCACTGGCACAAAGTCAAGATGAAATTATTAAAACTTCCATCTGTGGTAAACTGACAGGGTATTCTGGTAAGAGTGCACAAGAGAATATGATAAGGCATTTGAAAAACATGGGGAAAATTATAACTACAGGGACAGTGGAACTGGGTGGCTATAGCTAAGGTTTGTTAATCCTTTGAAAAATATCTAGGAAGACTAATAGAAATTAATTATCAATTAAAAACTAAATGTGAAAGCTCAAGGAAGTGGCACTTGAATCTTGCATCCTAAGGAAAGAGGAAGGATGGACTTAACCTGAATTGTCGCAGAACTCCAGGGCACCTGGGTGGCTCAGAGTGCTGAGCATCCGACTTCGGCTCAGGTCATGATCTCACAGTTCGTGAGTACCAGTCCCGCCTCGGGCTCTGTGCTGACAGCTTGAAGCCTGCTTTGGACTCTGTGTCTCGCTCTCTCTCTGCCCCTCCCCTGCTCACGCTCTGTCTCTCTCTCTCTCTCTCAAAAATAAATAAACATTAAAAAAAAAAAAAAAAAAAGAGTAGAACTCCAAAGAAGATTAAGCTCTCCGTTCACGCTGGTCAGTCAGCTATGTAAGTTCAGAACCCTGGCTGGGAGAAAATGAATGGGGATACCTGGGGGGGATGCACCTGAAACTCTTTAATCTTCACATTCCCCAGAATCATCTGAGCTTGCAGAAGTGGTCCAGCCCTCACTCCTAAAGTCTATTCTTTCCCTCTTACTTGCACCTCCCGAAGAAGCCTCTCTCCTGCAGGACAATATGCCTCCCTCTCGGGATCAGTCTCTACCTCCTCTCCCGGTAACGAGGACAATAATGAAGGTTAATCCAACCTGGATGTGCTGAGCCTGATAAAGAAGGAAAGAGAATTTGCCAAAAGGGAGCTGCAGGACCCAGAAAACATGTCCCAGCAGGAGCCAGGAAACTGTGCACTGAACTGGTTTCTGAGGATCCTGGTTCACTGGAGGCAGAATATAAAGTGGAAGAAGGGAGAGTTTATTAATTTAGGGGCACTGTGGCAGGACATGGGACTTAACATGGGTCCTGTTATGGATGTTGGGAGATTATGCAAACACCCTGCTAGGAAGGCTCCCAGACGCATGAAAAAGCTATGGCCCAAGGGTGCACAGACTACAATCCCAGTGCCTTATTTTTGTATAGCCTGAAAGCTAAGAATGTTTTTTCCATTTTTAAAGGGCTATAAAAAATAAACAAAGATATGCACGCAAGGCTGTTTGTGGCTCACAAAGTCTAAAATATTTACTCTCTGGCCCTTTATAGCAAAAGTTTGTTTGACTCTGGCCCACGCTAAGTTAATGCAGAAATGCCTGAATTACCAAGGCAGAGAGAGAGAAGATATAGTAAAAAAAAAAAAAAAAAAAAAAAAAGACCTAGATAAGTAGGCATATAAGAGTGGACTCACCAGGTAAGACTGAAAAATCCACAGGATAAAAATTCCCCATAGAAGGGCCCAGAGCAATAAAAAAAAAAAATATGCTGGTGAGAGGACCATCAGCCTCCTTAAGTTCAGTGGTAGCTCCTCTCTGCAGGCCAGAAATGACTGTAGCAGAGGTCATTACAAAACTGGGCTCACTGATAGCAGTGGGGATAGAACCCCAGAATAATAGAGGCCAGATGGCAGCAGTTAACTGTTAGAAGCCAAGGAGATGGAATTATCATAATGAGTAGCAGGTTCTGAAATGGTGGGGATGTTAACACTAATTATCAGGACAACGAAGGGTTGCTGTTACATAAAGTAGGCAGGGAAGAATACATTGGGCATTTAAGTGAGGTGTCTGGTGCCTCTTGGTAGTAACTGGCCCAACTTTGACAGTAATTGGACAGTTGCAACCATCCTGACCTAAGAAGGACACCATGACCAGGGTATCAGACCTGTCAGAAGTGAGGATCTGGGTCACCCACCAGGTGCACCACTGGGACTAGCAGAGATGGTACAAGAGAGCAGAGGAGGTCTAGGATACATAGCAAGGCAGCAATCAGTGAGTATCAGTCACGGTCCCAAGCTGCTCCACTGGGGGCCGTAGTCCATCCCACTCAGCTTCCTCCTATGAGTTCCCCCCAAGGAAAAGACTCCCATCGAGATCCTGAAAGAATGGCTCCCAAAACTTAGATAAGTCGATCCCTGTGCCTCCCGCATCCCCCTTTAGGACTAAAATACTTATTCCCTTAGGTGCAAGGAAGAAATGCCAACAGTTAGACCTCATCGACAAGCCCTCTTAAAGAAGTGTCTTGGCCAAAAGAGCTGTAAACCCAGAGCCACATTACTTCCCAGGACATTGTACACCCAGTGACTGGTCAACTTGGAAATAGAAAGGCCAGGCCTCCGCATCCTATCTTGGGACAATTCTAAAGGGACTCGCCAGATTCAGATCTTCCCATGGGGTTGTCTGGGGCCTTCATGAGGACTGTGTCACAGCTCAACTTCTCCCTTTGCACAATCCTACTTCTTACCCATCCCTCCCACAGGTATTGATATCAAGAACACAATCTAATAAACTATGTGCTAATCGCCAGGTCAGAGTCAGCTTCTCTGGAACCCAACCTACAAGAATCTTCTATCCAACAACTTTATTACTTGAATTATTTGACAGTCTCTCTTGGATATATACATTGTCTAAACATACACACACACACACACACACACACACACACACACGAAAAAGGGTTTTCTTCTTTTTCTAATGCTCCTATCTTTCTTCTTGTCTAACATCACTGACTAGAATGTGCAGTACATTGATTAACAGATGATGTGTTGACAGGCATTCTTGTCTTATTCCTCTTTGAAGGAAATGCCATAGAGAATAATGTTTGCTCTAAAGTATTTGTAGATCATCTTCTATCAAATATTCCCCAACTTTCCATTTTACTAAGAATTTATCATAAAAATACATTGAATTTTTTAAGTTATTTTTCCTGCCTCCATTTAAATGATTGCACATTTCTTCTTTAGTCAATAGTGCTATATTACATTTCTAAAACGGGTTCTATTGTAAAACCATCTTTACGTTAATTTAAAAGCCCTACTTGGGGCGCCTGGGTGGCGCAGTCGGTTAAGCGTCCGACTTCAGCCAGGTCACGATCTCGCGGTCCGTGAGTTCGAGCCCCGCGTCGGGCTCTGGGCTGATGGCTCGGAGCCTGGAGCCTGTTTCCGAATCTGTGTCTCCCTCTCTCTCTGCCCCTCCCCCGTTCATGCTCTGTCTCTCTCTGTCTCAAAAATAAATAAAAAACGTTGAAAAAAAAAAAATTTAAAAGCCCTACTTGGTTTACCCACACATACATGCATACACATGCACACACGTACAATATATAAAACTCGTGAAGAAGGGGCGCCTGGGTGGCTCAGTCAAACATCCAACTTTGGCTCAAGGTCATGATCCCGCAGTTCGTGGGTCCGAGCCTCACATCTGACTCTGTGCTGACAGCTTGGAGCCTGGAGCCTGCTTTGGATTCTGTGTCTCCCTCTCTGCCTCTCCCCTGCTTGCTCGCTCTCTCTCTCTCTCTCTCTCTCTGTCAAAAATAAAATTAAAATTCAGGAAGATATAACTGGATTCTGACTTGCTTATATTTTATTTATGGTTTCAGTCCTATGTTTATTTGTGATTATTGGTCTTCAATTTTTTTCATATCGACCGTTTCTGTTTGTAATATTAAGTTTATCTGATTTTCTGTCAAAGTTATGCCAGTCTCATAAAATGAGTTGGGGAGCACTCTTTTTATGAAAACATTTGTTTAAGATTGAATGTTTGATAGAACTTGCCTGTAAATTAGGAGTTTGAAATGAGCGCGTGTGTGTGTGCATATGTGTATATATACATACACAGGCGTATATGCAGATTTTTATAAAAGACTGAATTTTTTATTGATTATAACTATCTGTTTCTTCTTGAGTCAGTTTTGTAAACTTATATCTTTCTATGAAATAGTGTACGTCATCAAAGTTTTTAAGTTTACTGGTATTTGGGTAACCATACTATCCTCTGTATTTTTTTAATTTATATTTTTTATTTTAGAGAGAGACTAGGGGAGAGGGGCAGAAAATGAAAGAGAGACTTTTAAACAGGCTCCATGCCGACACTGGCACTGGGTCCCATGACCCTCAGACCATGACCTGAGCCAAAATCAAGAGTCGGATGCTCAACCGACTGAGCCATTTAGGCCCCCTTCCTCTTTATTTTTTAATATCTACTATATCTTACCAATGTTTCCTTATGTATTCCTAAAATCATTTTTTTAGTGTTCCCTCTTTCCTGCCCAGGCAACAGACACATTGATAAATTAAATAAATAAGTTCCTTGGTTACTTATAAAGCCTGGGTTGGAGATTGTAGCTTAATATGAGAGCCAGAGTTAGACTGATTTGCTGATTGAGGAAGCTGAATTCCCCCAACAGGGCTGCCGGGGTGAGATCTGTGACATGGAGGACAAGGAAAACTTCTCCTGACTGCAGACAGGTTTGCTCTGAAGGAATAAGAGCAGAGCTGACTTGAGTTGGCTCAGTTTATTCCTCTCAAAATCTCAAATTCACCAATTAGGTATGCCATTCTACCTTCCTAGGAGCACAGTGCATAAAGGAGCACAAGTCAGTTTTTGGATTTTGTTGAAACTTCCTAGTTCCTTAGTCTTTACCTCTTCAAGTATTGCCTTTCCTCTACTCCCTTTATTCTTTCTATGATTAACTATGATTAATGATTAACATATACAAAGATGTAATTCTATGTCTAGGTGAATTTTCAACTGTCTTATATATTCCCCATTAATTTATCTCTCAATGTCAGTTCCTGTATAATTTTACTAGGTCTACTTTCCATTTTACTAATTCTCCCTTCAATGATGTTCCCTTTGGGGGCACCCGGGTGGCTTAACTGATTGAGCGTCTAACTTTGGCTCAGGTCATGATCTTGCAGTTCTGTGAGTCTGAGCTCCACATCGGGCGGGCTCTGTGCTGTCAACATGGAGCCTGCTTTGGATCCTCCGTCTCCCTCTCTCTGCCCTTCCCCTGCCCACGCATGGGCACGCTCTCTCTCTCTCAAAAATAAACATTTAAAAAATTAATTAAAAAATAATATTCCCAGGCACTTGGGTGGCTCAATAGGTTGATCGTCCGACTTTCACTCAGTTCATGATCTCACAGTTCTCCAGTTCAAGCCCCACGTCGGGCTCTGTGCTGACAGCTCAGAGCCTGGAGCCTGCTTCAGATTCTGCATCTCCCTCTCTTTCTGCTCCTCACCAACTCATGCTCTCTCTCTCAAAAATAAATTTAAAATAATTTTAAAAGAGTTTTTTAAATAATAATATTCCCTTCTAGAAGTTTTAGTATGTTCTTCCAAAATCTGCCTTTCCTTCTTTTACAATTACTCTTTATAACCACTTGTTCTTTCGTATTTTAAGTTCTCTATTGTATGTCTTTAATCATATAATTTGTTTAATGTTTATTCATTTTTGAGAGAGAAAGAGAGAGCACAAGTGGGGAAGGGGCAGAGAGAGATGGAGACACAGAATCCAAAGCAAGCTCCAGGGTCTGTGCTGTCAGCACAAACCCTGAGGTGGGGCTTGAACTCATGAACCATGAGATCATAACCTGAGCTGAAGTCAGACGCTTAACTGACTGAGCCACCCAAGTGCCCCTTTAATCATTTAAAACATCACTGTCATAGTTTCCACACATGACTCTACTATTTTAAATTGTTGGAAACTGTATAATTCTAATGCTCTATTTTTTAATGTGTGCTAATGCACATTCATGGTATAATGTTTTCTTGTGCATCTTGCAACTATGTATCATGAGCTCATGTTCAGCAGGTGTTCACGCGTGGGAATCCTAAGAGATCCATATTAAGGGGGTCATCCTGCCATATCAGTTTTATGTTTGCTTCTGCCAGGAACCTCAGAAAATAGCTCTTGTCATAAAAATTTCTGAACTTGGGGTTTCCCAAATAATGTAGGCAAAATAAAATCAAATGTCAAACAGGCACAGGTCCATGGAAGAATTGTTTTCCTCTCTTTCAAGCAGCATCTTGCTAATGCTCAAGATACTATAGAAAACAAGTATATTGTAAGAACCTTGTTCCATTTTTACCCAGGTTGGATAAAACGTCCTCTCTTACCCCTTTCTCAGTCCTCACAGGCACCCAAAATGATTCCCTCAGTGGCATTTCTCTCTCTCTACCTCTCCCTCTCTCTCTCTATCCTCAGAATATTTTCCTCACAAAAGAACTAATTGACTAATTCCACAAAGAGCAGGCCCACAGCCCACTTTAGAAGCACAAGCTTTATCAGCCTCAAGGTAATCCCCTCCTAGCATGTTTAATGAAGAAAGTCAACAGGAAAAGAAAAAACAGGGAAAAGAGAGGGAAGGAGAGAATTTATATTTGCTGGCCACGGGCATTACAAAAACCCTCAAAATCACTTTTTGTGGCAGACGTTCCTTCTCAGGTTGCAGACAAGGGCCAAGGCCATACAGCCACAACACTGGGCTAAGCCATGTGCCCCTGACTCCTTTCCTCAGAAGGAAAGTCCATGAGTCAGAAAAGTGGAGCCCCTGGTAAACATCAGAAATACAGCCTCAAGTAAAGGAAAACTCAAAGCAGGAAAAAAGCCTGTTCCTAAGTACATCACGGAGGCTGCTCTTTCTGGAAACTCTGCCTTAGCCAACTAGTTCCCTCTGGACATGCTGCCCCATTGCAGGTTTTCATTTCTTATCCTCTATAATCTTCCCTTCCCTTCCCCAAAGTTTCTAACAGCAATCAGGCCGATTCTCTAGGCCAGAAGACGAATACCACAAATGGGGAGGGAGGAACAATGGGAGGAAGGGCTTTTCCAAACTTCCCCAATGTCAAAATGTCTGTGGCATTCCCCCTCGGAGACAGCCCTGCTTCCCTGAAGCCCAGATATACCTATGACATCAAGTTGCAAGGTAATGTGATTTTAGAAGTCAGGCCTTCTGATGCTCCAGGACATTTTAAAAAATCATACACTCATCAAAAAGCTTCCCTCCCAGCTGTGTGGAAAGTGACTCTGCGGCTCTCACTTAATTTTGGTTGCATTACCTCATTCTATACATCATTCATGACAAGCAAGAAACCACGGGGCTCCCTTAGCTAAATCCTCTCGTCCTTGACCCAGCTCGCATTCCTTTGGCCATTCGCTTCAGAAATGTGGTAAATCCTGGAGCTGAAAGAGGCTGCGCAGTAGTTTTGATCAGTTGGCTCTTTCCTCGTCGTCACAACAAGCAAAAGAGGCCAAGGCAAATAGGAACCCGGACATGCTACCTACCATTTTCTTGTCCTTCCCAGGGGATCCACACTACCCGTTTCCAGCAACTAAGATGGAAAGGGTGGGAGAGAGGAGGTTTTTAAAAATTGTCTTTGGGTGAGATATTTATGTCTTCCAACTTGGCACTTTTCCTTGAACTCAAAGGGAACGCCAAGATAGCGGGCAGCGTGACTCCTGCACCCCACGTACATGAATACATTTACACTTCCCCTGGGAAGTGGGCTGGGAAGGAGCTAGGAGTCTCCATGTGCCTCAAGGGCCCATCCAGGTCTGTTGCATGTCAACCCAGAAACTCAGGAATGTGTGGCCTCAGGCCTGAAAGTGAGGTCGCTCTGAGCCATGCCCCAGGAGAATAGTTCTGTGATGGTTTTGTCTTATTTGTGGACACAGCTCTTCCTTGAGTCTTCGTTTGCAGGGCTTCATGATTCTCCTAGGAGGAGATCACATGGAAGCAAAGGATTCATTCTGGACCCGCTAAAGGACTGGCAGTGTTTGGGGCTGGAGTCTGCAGGTATGTGCAACTGAACCAGGAATGCCAGTCTGCCCCAGGATTCGAACACAATTAGATAAAGGAGGCTTTTCAGCCAAGGCTTAGACGCATTCTAATCTTCTGTACCCTCTATCCCTACAATAAAACATACTTAGAATGGAGGGGCTGCAAGATGTTGAATCATCAGAGTGAGATTAGATCATTTCCCTGTCCTGTGTACAGACATAAAAGCAAATGTAAACATCTTAAAAAGGATTTCAACATCAAGGATTAAAGCAAAAGGGGTTTTGTGTTTAACTAAGAGTTAAGCATAAATTCTATTTCCCTGGAATTCCATTAATGAAGGTTTTACTTCTAAAGTGTTTGGGGGCACAATGCTGTCTTTGCTTGAGACCTTAGACCACCATAGGATAAATAAGCAAGACACAAAAGCACCAAAATTGACTGGAATTTCTCTCAAAATATGCAATGCGCTTTGAAAACCAAAGGAAGAGACTAGCTAAAAGATGCATATTGCTCTGTTTTAAAAGGACTATTTTTATATTTGCTTAAGGAAAAGGGAGCCAGAAAAGAAGCTCACTCAACAAGATCATCCCTTGAGTCCCTTTCTCAAAGAAGCCAACTAATCTGGTCATTGGAATCACTTCCATCTACCCATGGGTCCTCTTGAACTCCTTAATCTTGTATTATGCAGACCTTAAAACCAATTGCTAGAAGAATGTATCAAAGAAAGTTTCAAAGTCAGCTTAAGGTTAATTTCGCTCAAGAAATTCCTGGCTTTTCTTCTTTGGTGCCTCTCTGTCCCCTCTGCTTAATTGCCTCTGTCTTCCTCCAGCCTAACCCCAGCTTGATCTTTCCTACCAAGGTCTGCTCTGGGCCTGGCAGAGCAGAAAGAAAAGCTCTTTAAGAATATAGAGTTTACTATTAATAGCAGTGACACCGGCCATTGAAAGCCAAGGCAGTCAAGTAAGGAAATCTGTCAGCCTGGATTAGCTTTCCAGCACCTGGAAGGTAGGACGTATTTATAAATAAAAATAGACAGCACAAATATCTGGCCCCTCATCAGCCCCTGATGTCTGAGAAGGCTTGCATGGATCCGAGTCCAGAGGCTTTTCCCAGCTGTCCTCCAAACCTAGCAGCAAACTTTTATTTCTGAAACTGGAATTAAGAAAAGTTAGGCTTGTTTTCATCAGAATCAAAACCCCTGCTTGTAGTACTTTCTTGCATGAATTTCTAAACACAATCAGATCCCCAATCCTGTAACGAGAACTGTATATGTCACAGCATCCTCTGGGATTCACATATCAAAGTTTCTGATGGGTTCTTTATCAGAGTGTGACCTTTGCCCTCCACTTCACTCTGGGCCTCCCCGCATCCACCATGGAAGGACCACATTTCCTCCATGTAAGATGTAAGCCCCCTACATCTCACTCTTGGTAGAATTCCTTTTCCCATCACAGAATGGACTGTAAGAATCTAATCAAAATCTATCATGAGGGGCGCATGGGTGGCTCAGTTGGTTAAGCATGAGACTTTAGCTCAGGTCATGATCTCACGGCTTGTGAATTCGAGCCTGGCATGGGGCTCTCTGCTGTCAGCACAGAGCCCGCTTCAGGTCCTCTGTCTCTCTCTCTGCCCCTCCCTTGCTCATGCTCTCTCTCTCCCTCTCTCAAAAATAAATAAACATTAAAAAAAAAAATCTATTGCGAGAAGCCTGCATTTCACAGGAATGTTTTGAGGTTAATTTGCTCAGTGTCTGGGTTCTAGAAGCTTGCATGAGGACACTAGTTGCCAGGTTTGGAGGTCAGGCGACCCCTTTATGCTACAGTTGTCTCTGGTCCAGAGAAGCTTACGGTACGATTGTACTGAAAATCTACTGTCAAATATCTCAAGTAATTGTGTACAAACACATACACACACCCACACACACACATACACACTGGATTTCCTTGGGAAACGGTGCTCCTGTTGTGCAAGCTAATACAGTTGGCCAGAGCATTTTTTATGTGTGCCGTTCAGCATTTCAATGCTTATTGGTATCGAAGGTATCTTCTAATGATACCATCCCCCTTTACCAATAATTCTTGCCTTCTACGGTGTCAGGAATTAGCAGACTATTGCCATCCCCCATTAGTTGCCCACATTTAACTTCTTTAATCTTTCCCCTGATTGGATGACCTAAGCCCTCCTCAACTCTAACTACTCCTTCTCCTTGCCCTTTTCCAAATTCCCTAAGGTTCGATGCTCCTAAACTGAGCTTCACAAAATCACAGTGATATTCCAGATGCTTGCTCGCTGAGGAGCCGAGAGACCAGCTGTCACCTCTGGTCTCCGTTACTCTATGACTCAGGGTACATGTCCCAGAATAGTCCTGGCCTTTTGTGCTGCCGTCTCTCCTTGCATTCTGGCTGTTTGGTAGCTGTACGCTGTCAGCCCCACTCCCCTTTGGCATTACTGCTTTCCAGGTTTCTTCTCCCCACGAAGAGCATGTTTCAGATTATTTTCCTTCAAACTCACATGGGCCACTGGTCAGCACTCCAAGAAAAAAAAAATCCCTTTATTATCATCTCAGTTTAGAAATAGCCCCTCAGTCGGTTAAGCGTCCAATTTTGACTCATGTCATGATCTCGCGGTTCGGGAGTTCAAACCCCACATCGGGCTCACTGCTATCAGCCCACTTCAGATCCCCTATCCCCTTCTCTCTGCCCCTCCCCTGCTTGTGCTCTCCCAAAAAAACAAATACAGTGCTCGCTTCGGCAGCACATATACCAAAAAAACAAATACTAAAAACAAAAGAAAAAAATAGAAATAGCCCCAACATTTCCATGAACATTTCTACCAAAGGAGCTCTATAAAGTCTTCCACTCTGGAAAGAGAAAGCAAGAAGAAAAATTACTTATGATTTGAGGCTCTTAATTTTAAACAATATTTGGCAGAAAGAATATAACATTCCAGGCAGGATATGCCTCAGAAAGGCTTTGATGCCTTGGGAAGGATGACCGTGAACCATACCTTGAGCTACAGAGAGGAAATCTTCCTCTACTAAAGTCACCTCCCCTGGGGTTACTTAGAGCTGCCATAGACTTCTCCCAGGCACTTTGTTGCCTAGGAACCCTGCTGTCTTTTCTCCACCTCCCCCACAATCTTTCCTACTCTCCTTTCTGGGGAGCTCAACTATGGCAGGTGGCAGGAAGGGTGTCCATAGGGACTGAGGGGCCCCACCCTCCTCCAGGAAGGTGCAGAGCCCACGCTGTGCCCTGGAGAAGTCCAGGAGGCACTCATTTCAGGAACCCCTAGGCCCACAGCACTAATCCCTACAGCTGCAGGGGGAAGAACATTCCTATTTTAAGAGGTCCTGAGTACCGATGTGCTCACCAGGTCTGAGTCACTACTCCTCTCTAAGGTCTATGAAGAAATATATTTCCCAGCCTTAGCTTTGCATGCTTTATTTTCTCCAGCCCCAATCATCAACTGGTTTACCACAAAGTGTTTAAAAGGAGCTAGCAAAGCAGTGGTTACCAAGGAAGCAATGGTGTCTGGAATTATAACAGAGACAAAGCTAAGAGTTATACAAGATCTAAAAATAAGTTACTAGCCATATCCTACTTCCTTTAACGTACACATGCAGGTAGCCAGAAGAGAAAACCACCCACAACTCAAAAGAATCAATAAAGAACACTGTGATTAACCACAGCCCACCCTATCCCCTTAGTGAACAGTTTTTCAAGCAATGAGGATATTTCATGGTAAGATAATTCATCACTATTATAGGTGAGACTCTAGAACCACCAGGGGTCTCCACATTAGCCATTGTGGCAATTAGAAAAGGACATGATGGGAGCCTGCGTAGCTCTGTTTGTTGGGTGTCTGACTGAGCTCAGGTCATGATCTCATAGTCCGTGGGTTCGAGCCCTGCGTCAGGCTCTGTGCTGATAGCTCAGAGACTAGAGTCTGCTTCAGATTCTGTGTCTCCCTCTCTCTCTCTGCCCCTCCCCTGATCATTCTCTCTCTCTCTCTCTCTCTCTCTCTCTCTCTCAAAAATAAACGTTAAAAAAAAAAAAAGGAAAAGAACATCACATCCTATCCATGGCATTGGTACGCTTTGTGCAAACCATTGCAGGCAAGCATGAGTTCCTCCACAGAGTTTGCCCGCAAAACCTGTATTTCTTCCTCATCAGTAAGTCACTGTTTAATCAACTCTGTCTTTTCATATTGACATAAATAATACTAACAGCTTATGTTTATTGTACATGTACACAGTAACTCACTATTAACTCACTTAATCCTTGTAACAACCAAATAACGTAGCCCTTTTTACATAGGAGAAAACAGAACTGTAGAGAGATCAAGTTCAAATTCAGATCTTCCTAGCCACTCACGTTAAGAATTTCTATACTGTTGTCTACAGGCCAAATTTTGAACAGTAAAGGTTTCAATCTCTACTTTAACGGCAAATTCTTATTCATCAAGCTAGTCCAGCTATTTTTCACACATTTTAAATGACCTCAGTTCAAAGAGTTTGTATTCTTTTCTCAGACTTTCATACTTCATATAACATTGGGGTGTGGCTCATCAGCGCAAGTAACTGGTGCAGGGAATCTCATATTCCCAGGACCCTCTTTGTTTTCCTTTCAGAAAAGCAGTGGCCTCAAGTTATGAGCTCCCAATTCTTTAGGACCACCTTGGTATCTGTGTGTGTGTGTGTGTGTGTGTTTAGAGCTGCCATAAGAAAAAGCCCCTGAGTGGGTGGCTTAAAAAGCATAAGTTTATTTTCTCACTACACTAGAGGCTCTAAGTCCGATAGCAAGGTGTCCACAAGGTTGGTTTCTCCTGAGGCCTCTTGTCTTGGCTTGCAGATGGCCATCTTCTCCCTATGTCTTCACATTATTTCTGTACCTGTGTGTGTCCACATTTCCTCTTCTCATGAAGACACCAGTCATATTGGACCAAGGACCACCCATATGACCTCATTTTACCTTAATTACCTCTTTAAAAAACACTGTCCCTAAATGCAGCCACAATCTTAGGTACTGGACATAAGAACTTTGACATATGAATTTGACCTGGGGGGACACAATGCAGCCCATAGCAGCACCCTAACAACTTCCTGGTACAAAGTCATCTCTGTTATAACATAAACGCCATTGACCCTAACCACTGGGAATTTAAGCCACTGCTTTCTATAAATGCTCTGTGTTATTTCCCTGTGATGACACAGACAAGTTTTTCTGTGATGAAAGCATAGTTCTTATTCAAAGAGTGTTACAATATTGACTGTATTATAGTTTTCATCTTAGAAGACCTCATAGATCTCATCTGTAAAAAAACAAAAAACAAACAAACAAAAAGAGAGAGACAGAGACAGAGACAGAGAGAAAATGTTTTTACCAATTGTGAATTACCAACCTGCCAATTAGTAAAAACAAATTCTGGATTTTTAAAAATGTATTGAGACCAATAAAGTTTTCTTGAATTATTATGGTAATATATCTGTCACTTAAAACTGTAAAACCTCCAGTTAAGATAGAGCCCAGTCTCCTGGGTGGCTCAGTTGGTCAAGCATCCGACTTCAGCTCAAGTCATGATCTCATGGTCTGTGGGTTTGAGCCCCGCATCAGGCTCTGTGCTGACAGCTCAGAGCCTGGAGCCTGCTTTGATTCTGTGTCTCCTCTCTCTCTCTCTCTGCCCCTCCCCCACTCACGCTCTGTCTCTCAAAAATGAATAAATGTTAAAAAAAATTTTTTTTTAAAAAGATAGAGCCCAGCATAAGATACCCTGGGCCCTCAATAGAGGTCGTAATTCCTGGTCATACATACCATGTCAAGTTTCAAAATGATCTGACAAGAGGCAATTCAGACTTGCATAGTTATATCAGCATAAAAGCTATCATTGTGAGTTGCCTACTGGTTTCATATATTGTGCCAAGTGTGTTGTGTGCATTCCATCACCTATCCCCTCAAAATTCCTGCATAAGAGATATCATTGCCTCCGCTTTATCAGTGTGTAACCAGAACATTAGAAAGATTAAGTAAACTGCCCAAGGTCACGTAGCTCACAGATAGTTAAGACAAGTCTTAGATGTGAATCTAGCCCCCCTGACTTCAGAAATGCCCTTTTTTTTTTTTCATTTTGTGACCACATGCTACTTGCCTTCTTTTTTTTTTAATTTTTTTTAAACGTTTTTATTTATTTTTTTGAGAGAGACAGAGACAGAACAAGAGTAGGGGAGGAGCAGAGAGAGAGGGAGACACAGAATCGGAAGCAGGCTCCAGGCTCTGAGCTGTCAGCATAGAGCCCGATGTGGGGCTCAACTCATGAACCCTGAGATCATGACCTGAGCCGAAGTCAGACGCTTAACCAACTGAGCCACCCAGGCACCCCTACTTATTTGACTTCTTAAGACATGTAAGAGTGTACTCTCAGTGGCTCAGAACTTTTCCTGGGCCATAAGAATATCCAATCTTAGTTCCATCAACTGTTGCTTTTGGTAAATAAAATAACAACAGCATCTTTGTTTCTATGTTTTAGCTGCAAAATAAATCATGGGGTATTCATCATCAGAAATAAAATCCACATCTATGTTTGGGTGGTGATGAATACAAAAGTTAGGTAAAACAACTATGGATACATTTTTTGTAGAAAAAGTTAATTATACTCAGTAAACCTAGTTAATAATGACAAGCTGCCTTGTAACATCTCTGGGACCACAGTCTGGGGTTCTTACCAAACATTTATTTCATTTTTAATTTCTTCTGTCTTGTACCCTGGCTTCCCAGTCAAGATTATATAGAGATGTGTTGAAGGCAGGAACCCTTGCTTACCTTTCTTTGTACTGTCTTGTGGTGCTAGGTACGGTGCCTTGCACAGAGAAAGTGCTCACTAACATTCAATGCTCAGCCTTAAAGTCCTTATGAAATAAATAAAAATTTGAAGAAAGAAATTAAAAAAATACATAAAGTCTTTATGAAATGACCCACCAAAAGAAGCCCATTGAAGGTCTTGGTGATAAACTTTCCAATTGCGCGTCGGGGTGTCTAAGAAGTCCCTAAAATTGGCCATGTCAGGATAGCTTGCTTAGCTCTGTGAGGTCAGATGTGCAGCCTCTAGACCTTTGATTTATAAATCTTAAATGCCAAAGGGGTGGCCGATGGTACTGGTATGGGACAGTTTTGTAACGATTATGCAATTCTATTTGTTTCTATAAAGTAGAGCGTGTAAGAAATCTTCACAGGTTCCATTTGGGGACCTCAGAGGCAGTCCTAGATAGAGCAGGATTCGCATCAATGGCAAGCCAACTGAAGGCCTGAGTCAGTCCAAGGCTACCAGCTTAACCAGAAGTGATTTGCCCTTCCTCCTATGGCTCACTTATCTTCTTTCTTAGCAGGATCCCATTCTTTTGGCTGGAAGGTAGGTTACTGAAATTATACCAAGAGGCAAAAGCGGGGTGGTCATATCTAGAGCGTAACCACCACCTGATGCTTTATCTGGAAGTAAAAGTTAACAATAACTCAAAGGCACATATAAGCACACTCTGTACTTAAGACTGAGCCACAGAGCCCTTTGGCAAATATGACAGAAACTCCGATGCCAGAGATAAAGAGGTCTTTCTCAAAGGAAAGCATTGTCTTCAAAAGACAGAACCAATAATGAGGACGTGATCGGATGGATACTAGCAGATCTGGGCCCCAGGAGGAATGCCTTGTTCAGGGAGCCTGCTAAGATAAGCAAAGCTTTCTGTAGCCTGCCATCTCCTTTCGGTTAAGGACATCCATCTGCAAGTCTGTCCTAGACCCTTATATTTGTCCCACAGTGACTCTGAGGGCTTTCTACACCTCCAAGAACTAAGAAAACAACAAAATTCTTCAGCCTGGGGAGAATGAATACCAGATGAGATGAACTTACAGATTTACTGATCCTTTAAGGAGACAAAGATATTTTTG
Organism: Panthera uncia; assembly: GCF_023721935.1. Lineage (NCBI taxonomy): Eukaryota > Metazoa > Chordata > Mammalia > Carnivora > Felidae > Panthera > Panthera uncia. Next base: position 22,033 of record NW_026057981.1, on the reverse strand, counting down.
GTGTAAAATTTGAGCAGTTTAGAAACCAAACAAGCTTTAGTAGCTCCCTCTGAGATGTTCAGTAGCTTGGGCCATCTCGACACTGGAATGAAACTCTTACCCTGGGGCCTAGGAAGCCTTTAGCTGATTCACACCCTACATGGATCATAAATGCTTGGACACCTAGAAGCAGAGAGGGAGGGCAATGAGCTACCAACCCTCAATGAAAATGTCTTTCTGCTACAACTCCTGTAAATCAGAGTTCTCTTTTCTCAGAAGACACAAGTTGGCAGGAGATGCTCATTCAGATTAGGAAAGAAGGCCATAAATTTGGACGAGCAAAATAAATATAAATAAGAGCCAGAAGGTGACATCCATGGCACAAAATATGGCAAAGGGAGACCCAGTGATGCCTGTGCATGCCATGTCCTAGTGTAAACTCAGTGTACAGCCCGGTCCAGAGCATTCCTCCAAAACAGCAATTCTAGAAAGTGAAAGAGGACACAGGGGCTTCCAGAAGAAGTGAGTCACACCAAAGCCATCACTACACAGCTAACCCACCCCTCTCATCAAGGCAGAAATTACTCCATATTAGCTATAGCTCCCTCCCATGATCTCATTAGCAGAGATATTGAGAAGCTGCTGTTCCTCTAGGAGGGAAAATTGAAACTGTGCCACAAGTTATTTCACCCAGAACATTTCAGTCTGGATGGATGGGGATGGAGAAAAAAATCTATCTCCCCATGGTAATTTCCTTAATCCTGTTGTTGGGAGGGTACTTGTGTGATGGCAACTGAGATGTGTCCTGCCATCTGGTAGCCCAGGGAAAGGCCCAAACCTAGATATCCTGAAGATTTGGAGAATGGGTGAGACACTTTCATTGCAAGTGAACAGCTTGGCCATTAGGCAATTTTGGGCTTACGCAAGCTAACGGTTCAGGGGTGGGTCTGGTGTGGTGCACAGATGGATTCAGGACTCAAATACTATAATCAGGATGTGGCTTTTTTTTTTCCTTCAGTTAGTCCTGCCTTCTCTGGTCTCAAGTCCCACACAATGGCATTGGCAGCATAGACCTCTCAGCCACACAGGGGCCCAGCCCAGGGCACAGGAGTAACAGTCCTGATCCCAGTAAAAGTCTCAGAACATCTGATTGGGTCACACGTTCACCTCTATAACTAGAGTTATCAGGAGATGGAATCAGGTATACCAAAGCCACATGGACTGATCTAGAAAAAGAGGAAATTCAAGGGGCGCCTGGGTGGCTCAGTCGGTTGAGCGTCTGACTTTGGCTCAGGTCATGATCTCACGGCTTGTGGGTTCGAGCCCTGCATTGTTGGGCTCTGTGCCAATGGCTCAGAGCCTGGAGCTGCTTTGGATTCTGTGTCTCCCCTCCCGCTGCCCCTCCCCAGCTCTCACTCTGCTCTCTCGCTCTCTCTTAAAAAAATAATAAAACATTTAAAACATTTTTTTAAAAAAAGAAAAAGAGGAAATTCAAGCTGTAGCTATCTTTAAAAAAAGAGTGAGGGGCACCTGGATGGCTCAGTCAATTGGGCATCTGACTTCGGCTCAGGTCATGATCTCCTGGTTCATGACTTGAAGCCCCGCATCAGGCTCTGTGGTGACAGCTCAGAGCCTGGAACCTGCTTCGGGTTCTGTGTCTCCCTCTCTCTCTGCTCCTTTCTCTCTCTCCCTTTCTCTCTCTCTCTCTCTCTCTCTCTCTCTCTCTCTCCCCACTCCTTCTCCCTCTCCTTCTCTCTCTCTCAAAAATAAGTAAACATTTAAAAATAATTTTTAAAGAAAGAGTGAATACTGAGTGGCAAAAGTAACAAATGCCCACTGTACTTGGTGAGTGGTCTTGAAACTGGCTTACAGAAAACTCTGGACTTAGCTTGAGTTTCCCTGAAAACAGAGCCTGAGATAAAAGTTTGCATGTGGGTCATCAATTTACAGAGATAAATCCAGGAAAGTTGACAGCTAATAAGAGTGAAACAGGAAAGGAGGAAAAATTAATGCAAAGTACACTGCAGAGTTATACAGGAGGAGGGATCCAGGAAGAGGTCATTTATTGGCCAGCTACCATCATCCACTGGTCAAGAATTGCCAGAGGTCTTAATTCTGAGCTCTAGATCTATACATGTGTGAGAACGGTCCAGTGGGTCCCTGTAGGTGTCCTGCACTGCCAAGTCAGAAAATTCTGGAGTCCCAAAGAGGGAGATAGATGGCATAGCTAGTTTCCATGATAATGACTAGAGTAAATGGCAGGAAGTGGGCACAGGGTCAATGTACCTTTCCTCTTGGATACTTAAACTGTTTTGCTTTGTTTTATTTATTATTACAGGTTAATTCTCCACCAAGAATAAGCTTGTAAAGAGAAAACACCACAGGGAAGGGCATGGAATTATGTGAGGAAGAGTAGGGAAAGACTTGGGCTTGAATCCTCAATCCCCCACCAGCAACGTCATAGAGCAAGTCAATTAATCTTTTTGCTTACCATCAGTAAAACATCGATGTCAATAATGCCTACCCTATGTGATTTTGGGGAGTATTATTAGTATATTAAGTTATACTGTCACTTTATTTAAAGTGTTATCTTCATTTCCACTGTTAATAACAAAGGCAGATCCGTAAGTTTTAAAATGCTCATATAAACTAAATGGAATTTTATAAGGAACACTTCTAACCACTTCCAGTTCCCTTCAGTTGATGAAGTTTATAATTCGTGCTATTTAAAACAATTCCACTAATTGCAGAACTGAATGGTGGTACCACACGAACAGAAAAGTTGCAAAATATCATTGAAATTGCTGCAGGATACACCCTCAAGATTTTACTCCAAATTCTAATTTCTTGGAAATGTATTGCCATCATCTTTTAAAACCCACTTAACAATCTAAAACAAGGGAGGGGTTATTTTATATCCAGCCATGTGGTAATGCAGTTTCCAGGAACCTAGAAAAAAAGAATATACAATACATTTGTTATCATTGACAGCAGCCCATATGCCCGAGCATTTGCGTTCCACAGTTTCTGAGAAATGTGCCAGGGGAAAAAAAAACCACAATGTTCAACCCAAACATGATCCCAGATCACTGGCAGGACACTGTAGCCAGGCCATCCAGCCCTGCAGTTCACCCTTTGGTCTCTGAGAACATCATGACACTCCAGGACAACATCTCAGTCCCAGGTGGCTTGGTCCCTCTGTGTTTCTCTGCAGAAGCCTTCTCTCAGACTCTTTGAAAGATCCTAGCTTCTCAGGGACTAAAGGCAGGAAGCCACCGCTTCTCCCTCTCTTTAATTTTCTCCTTCAACACAGCTTTCATCCCAAAGTGATTCAGGATTTTCAGCAGCACACCAAACCATCCCTGGGAGTAAACAGGCAGAGATGGGCCACACCAGACTGCAGATTCCTGTGAGAAAAGCCTTAGCCACCACATCTCCTGTAGTTCCCAAACTACCTCAACCTCTACATCCACTTACGCCACTTGGCACAGCCAGAGCCAACTGCCCAAAAGCAATTTGATCGCGAATCAACCTCTGCAGGTGTCTTGAAAAAGGTCTATGAAAAAGAGTCTCTCTGAGCTATCCCCATCCATCCCCAAAAGGTGAATTTCATGGATGTTACCCAGACTATATTTTAACTCAGTCCATCTGCATACACACTCCAAATAGGATGAAAATCCATCCAGCTCTTCCTTCATCATCATGTACTAACAGGTAAATAGACAAATTTCCATGTGGATGGGGAAGAAACCAACAGGTAGGTCATTTCTGTAAGAATTTCTCAGCTCAAATTTTAGAAAAAGGAAGGTCAGGCAAAAGCATAATTGAGATGAGGCTTTAAGATAAGGAGCAAATTCTAACTCATGAAGGGAGTAGAAGGTGATCCTTGGACAGGTCACATACATGAGGACAGGTGGGGACAGGGTGGACCAGAGAGGAGCACATGGCCCTGGAAGGAAAGCAGCAGCTACCCAGCTGCTGCCACATATGGCCACAGGGTACGCTGGCTCAGTGTGGCCAGGTTAGTCTACTGAATTTCAAGCACAGTTAATCTAAGTCTCGCAGTTCAAATTCTTGAGAGAGGAAATATCATGGATCAACTCAGCCTACAGAATTGTTCTTCTAGGATCAGGTGCCTACTCCTCATCCAATCAATTTTGGCTGGGGGTACTGAGAAGGGCCAGTCATGTGGTCTACTGTCTATGCTGGAGAAACCTGGAGAGGGCAAGTTGATTTACGAGAAGGGGGCGATGGGAGAGGAAAGCAAAGCCAGACTTTACAGACCTACAGAACAACTTGTAGACTCATGACAGCCATGCAACGATTTCTACTGGGGAGGAGGGTCTTCCCCACCATGCCTCTAGGCACACACAGGTATTGTCTTCACCACTCTGAACGTGTGTCGCTCATTTGAGCCAAGGTGGAGATAGAGTGTAAATAATGAGGCTTCACCCTTGCTTTTCTGTACTGTTATTAAGGATTAACCAACTTGGATAAAGGAAGCTGCCTCGGAAAAATGAACAAAGATGGCTCCAAAATACTCCACGCCACCAAAACGCTACTGCCACTTTCAGGAAATAATGTCTGCATCATGAGTAATGTATTTCTTCAAACTATGGCAGCATGTTTGCAAGAGTGAGGGAACAAGAGCCATGTCCCCAAGAGAGCAATGAACCTCTCAGCCATGAACACCTAGTGTACCGCAACATCTTGGTAGATCCCTAGCTTGGGAAACTGAGGGCAAGTCCCAGGGCCAGATATGTTTTAATGGAGAGAAGAAAAGAGAAGCCGTTGGTGTGCCTCCCAGAGACAGTATAATCAGGATCTCACTTCACAGATCAGAAAACTAGAGCCCAGCAAGATTTAGAGTCTAGATAGAACATGGACAGGTCTCTCCAAATGTTTCTAACAGCTTCTGGGTTTGAGATAGAAGAATCAGAGCGAATATGACACTTAACTATAAGAGCTACATCCTTCTGTAGTAGACTTCCAAACTAAAGACATTTTTCACTTGTCAAAAGTAGGCAGTCAGTGCCTTGAAACACAATGATTGAAGGGCAAATGCTCCTTGACTTGACAGAGCCTGTTTATAATTGCAACATTAGCACAGACACACTTTAATTAAAAATCACAAAAATGACCTTAGCGGAGCTGTGAGACCTATATTAAAATCCTGGCTGAGGAGCTACTTTCTAGTCAAGTTCCTATTTTCAGATGCCTGCCCTTTGTTAAAGGATTTCCTTTAGCTTGAAATTTCTCAGGCTTATTCTCTGACCACTAATGACTCTTTGGCAATATCTGAAAAAGAATAAGCCAAATGTACATCACTCAAACCTGAACGGATAATACAATTCTACCCCTAGTCCTAGCAGTTGTGGTTGAGGGGCAGGGTAGCCAAGCCCTGATACTGTCCACCTTGCAGGAACTTGGGGAGGAGGCACTATAATGGTCTAGAAGACCATCTGGCTCAGCCTCTCATTTTACATATAAAGGAATGGAAGCGCAGAGAGGACAAGTGACTGTCCAGGGCCCGCCAGCCAGTGGTGGGAAAGCTGCGACATACCAGGGCCACCAGATAATCACTACTCAGGAAAATGAGCTGCTCAGTCAACTGAAAGAGAGGTAGGATTTTGAAATTACAGATGTCATCCTCTCCTTCTTCCTAGATTGTGCTCCTGAAAACACCAGACTTCTAGATACTTGGTTTAATAACTAGAGAAGAGGGTGGAGGGGAGAGGGAGAACGGGAGGGAAAGGGAAAGAGAGAGAGAGAGAGAGAAAGTAAGTTCATCCAGGACACATACGCCTCAGAAATGCTACATACCATATTCCCTTCTTGGAGATTCACATCACACACTAGGGAATCTGAGAAAGAAGACCAGCAGTAAAGAAATCTGTTTAACTCAAAACTCTTCTTTCAAGTCACATCTATTAACATCCTACAGACTCGGTGTTCTAGGAAACATACATTGGGACGCGCTGGCTTGGTGAGAAGAGAAATGAATTTCAAAATAATTGGGCTGGAAAGTAAAGAAATTGAAACAGTCTGGCTCATGTCAAATAAGGGTTCAGAAATGGCACCATGTCATCTCATTTTCTTCCCCTGGGTCTTTCACACTCGCAACTTGGAAAGAAATGAAGGATAGGGGTGTCCTTGAGTTCCCTGAGCAACAAGGATGAAGAGAATAAATCTTTTTCTTTAATTTGCCATGAAAGGTTGGCATAAAGGGGTAAAAACAGAGACCCTGACTTTGCCACTCTTCTCTATGGATGTTTAAATTCCTACCAGAAATATAATGCTTAGAATAGTATCCCCCCATATTTATAACTTCTTTACAATGAACTACCATGATTTTCTTTTCCCTCAAAGCTGGTAAAGTTACATTCTTACCTCAGAAACTGTGAGGAAATCAAATTTGCCCTTTAAATAAACCAATCTGAAAGGCTTAAAAAAATATTAGAGACTTTTAAAAAAAGGAATAGGGGACTTGAATATCCCAAAGTGTGAAAATGCCACATTTTTATACTCAAATGATTCAAAATAGATGAACAGAATGCTTCCAAACTTTCTAAAAATATCTACCTTCAGGCAATTAAAAAAATCAATCTAAAGGGTCATTTATTTCAAGAACCTAAAAGCCCCATTTAGCACTCCAGCGAGCCCCCACAGCTGACTGGATCTGGGAGACCAGGGCTGAGAAAGGTCATTCACACTCCTCCCTAACTCCTTAATGATATGTTTAGCCAGGCTAATTTTAGACCTGTCGGAAGCTTTTGATTCAGTTAACCATAAGGTGTTGGTGACAAGACTGTGGTCAATGGGAGGCGTGGGGTGAGCTCCTTTTGAAGTCAGCTGGTGAGTTCATTCCTGGAAGGGGGTGTCCGTAAGTAGTCACAAGGGACTGTTCGTGATCCACATACATCTCCCGGGAGGTCTCTTCTCTCCTCCCCATTTACCCAACACGGCAGGAGACCCTGAGAGACATCAGTGGAGGCAACAACACCTTGATGATCCTCATTTCATTATCGTCTTTTGTACTGATTCGTTCAAGCTGTCTTCACCTTTGGCTTAGCTCATAGTTATTTTGGTTTGGGCAGGAAGTGGCTGGCTTCAAGTCAACCTGGATAGGCTGAGGTTGTGATCTTCAGTCAAAGGAAATGCTTTAAGGATGTCAGAGGTGGATCTCTATCATGGCTATTCAGGGATGAAGGCTCACTGACAGGTCTTTTAACAGGTGCTTGAGCATGGACCAGAAAAGTCTCCTTTTTTCTTGGATTCAGAGAAATGTGTGCCTACGCCAGCTTCCAGAAAAGGCATCATCACATTTAGCTATCCCTCTGGTTAATATAAGTTTCACCACACTAAGAGCCACTCTTTTCTCTTTGTCGGATTTTACAGGGGCATTTCATTACCCTAATATTCATTAAAGAGAATTTCTTTAGCCCTAGGAATGTTCGTACCAATCAACTCAAATTCTTTCCACCTTCTCAAGGCTTAACATGAACGGATTTTATTTGGTGCAACGTGTGCTTCTGCTCTGTATAGGCACCATAAAGCTATCTATAGCAAAGAAAATGTCAATATTCCATTCAAGAGCTCAACAGCCCGGCCGAGAGGGAAAATGTCTTTAATACTGCATCTTACTAGATTTCAACAAATTCCAATGCTATATGGAAACTCAGGGCTAATCCATTATTACCCTTTCATTTTCTAGAATGGGGAAGTAAGACTTAAATTTTCTCAATCGACATAATAATTCAGCAGAACCAGAAAATTTCTATGGGGCAAGCACTCTAATATTATCTTTCTAAACTTTATTGATCATTCCTCACCTGTGGTCCTCACCACAGGTCAAAAAGTATGGAGAACAGGAGTAAGACAAGGGGAGGGAGTAGAGAAGAGACGAGAAAAGGGTGAAAAAGATCAAATGAGACAAACAAGGTCAATTAGTCAGTATCTTTCTGTCATCTCCTTGTCATCAGTCTTTCCTTCCCAACCATTTTTTATCTTCTCTTTGGCCTCCTCCGATAAACTAGATATCAGCAAGTCTCACTGGAAATCCTTGGTTCCCCCATATCCAAGCGACAAACGGAGGCAGAGACAAGTTTATCAAAGTGAGCCCATTTTTCTAGCTTTGGGACTGCATATGCCTCAATGATTAATATTGCAACTGTGGATTCTAAATTCTCATTTCATTCATTTGACAGATATCCACTGAACATCTGCCATGTGCTAAGAACTCTGTTGCACATTCTAAGGGATATGAATATGAAGAAGACACAGTCTTGCCTCTAGAAATTTACAATTTAATAAGACAGGGAAGAAGAATATTCCTCCTGGTTGCAAAATTCTAAGACTGCGACAATTCACACTAACAATTATATGGGGAAGAATCAGATAGGTGCTCTGAGAGATTTGACCTGAATATTATGGGATCCCAGAAAAGATGTATATCATTTCCAGGTGGCAAGAGCCAGAAATCTTCATCAAAGAGGTGGTATCTTGAGCCGGAGCTTGAATGATACAAAAGGCATAAACCATAAAAGGACACTGAGGAGTGGGCTTCCTGGAAAAAAAGGAAATGGCGCAAAAGCACAAGAATAAAATATCTGTTTGGGAAACACCAAGTGGACCAGTTTGGCTAAAGCATTGGATAGATAAAAGAAGGGAGATACACAGCTGGGAAATTTTGTTGGAAGCCAAAGTGCAGAGTATCTAAAAGAACGAGCTAGATGGGGCGCCTGGGTGGTGCAGTCGGTTAAGCGTCCGACTTCAGCCAGGTCACGATCTCGCGGTCCGTGAGTTCGAGCCCCGCGTCAGGCTCTGGGCTGATGGCTCGGAGCCTGGAGCCTGTTTCCGATTCTGTGTCTCCCTCTCTCTCTGACCCTCCCCCGTTCATGCTCTGTCTCTCTCTGTCCCAAAAATAAATTTAAAACATTGAAAAAAAAATTAAAAAAAAAAAAAAAAAGAACGAGCTAGAAAGCTTGGTCTCAATTCTCTTGGTGGCAAACAGACATGGAAAATTTTTCATAGGGCTACCCTTTAGGCAAATTAATTGGGCTACAGTGATCTGGTGTGGAAGATGCTAGAGGAAGGGATCAGCTTCTGACAATGATCTAAATGAGAGGAAAAGAGCACACAGTGAGCCTGGAAAGGAGGCAGATTCATGACATATTAAAGATGCATGAAGGGCAGGAATACATTGGTGTGAAGGCCAAAGGGCATCTCCTAGGATACTTGGGATGAAAACAAAATTTCACCATATCAAGTGGATACTTGAAAGCATGATATTTTGAATCTACCACTGAGATGTTCACATTGCTGCCCAATCTTTGTTGACTGAATTATTTTTGTAGGTTAAGGATATTTGTCAGATTTTTTTTTAATCGTATTCTTCCTTCTAGGTCTTTTTATGGTTTAGAGAGACCTGAATAAACAAACAGACATGAGATATCACAAATTTCTGACTAAAGAAAAGCAACAGAGTCTCTTAATCTCCTTTCTGGTATATAAATACAACAGTAACTATATTGCGGTAGACCCACGGCTGTTGGATATAAAGAAGAGGGTCTGTTCCAAACTGTCTAAATCAATAGTCCTGCTTTACCCTATCCTTCCTATGTGTCCCGCTATGCTCCTATCCCCATTTGTTTTTGTATCAGAGATTCCTTTTAAATATGGACATTATTGAACTGGTAAGAACCTGCTTATGGAGAGTCCTCTATTAGTTAAGAATCCAATCTGTACATAACACTTCTCCACCATTTATCCACTTGGCCACCTCAGTCGCCTAGTCAGATGCTAAAAAGATTTGGCAACAAATAATACTAGCCCTTTCGTCTTACTTAGCTGCTAATGCGGACATATCACCAACCATCTTTCTCAGGCAGTTTTCCCTGATAAACTAGAACTTTTTTTTTTTTTAGAAGCAACTTGACTCCCATCCTTCTCAGAGAGCCCTCTATCTGATTTGGATTTTGTTCTTTCATGTACTCGTTCTTCAGCCTGACCAACCCCCTAATACCTTAGCAAGCATTTAGTGAGCACCTGGTATGTGCCTAGCATTGGGCCCAGTGAGGCCGATAAAAAGATAAAAGGTAACAATCCTTTGTGCAAATTTTTTTTTCAGTTTATTTATTTATTTTGAAAGAGAGACACCACAAGCGGGAAAGGGCAGAGAGAGACAAAGAGAGAGACAAAGAGCTAGCAGGGGGGCGGGGGGGGGGGGGCACAGAGAGAAGGACCGAGAGAATCCCAAGCAGTCTCAGTGCTGTCAGTGCAGAGCCTGACACAGGGCTCGAACTCACAAACCATGAGATCATGACCTGAGCCAAAATCAAGAGTCAGATGCTTAAGGAATGAGCCACCCAGGGGCCTCTGTGCAAATAGTAATGTAAAGAATTCATTTGCCCCGTGAAGTTCCTCACCCGGAGGACAGGAACATCACTACCTAAACCCGATGTCATCTGAACGTTGGCGCTGCATAGTGGTTGAGCATGTGGATTGCAGAGTCCTTGATAGGAGGGATGCCCGGGCCAGCTGGACCACAGACTACCTGTGAACCTGGTGAGTTATGTAAACCCTCCGAGCCTCAGTTTCCTCCTCTGTAAAATGGATGTGAAAATACCAGCACCTATCCCAAGGGTGGGTTCTGGTAAGCATTTAATGAGACAATTAATGCAAGGAGTTTAGGACCACTCCTGCGATGCACTAAGAAACAGCGGATAGGGGTGTCTGGGTGGCTCAGTCGGTTGAGCATCCGACTTCGGCCCCGGTCATGGTCTCATAGTTCATGAGTTCGGGCCCCACGTCGGGCTCTGTGCTGACAGCTTGGAGCCTGGAGCCTGCTTCGGATTCTGTGTCTCCCTCTCTCTCTGCCCTTTCCTTGCTTGCTCTGTCTCCCTCTCTCTGTCTCTCTCTCTCTCTCAAAAAAAAAAATAAACATTAAAAAAAAAACAGTGGATAAAAATGATCATTAATAGAATGAATATCTGACCTGTGATCAGACTGCAAATGGCCACTGGTGGCTGTGATGGTGAGTATCCATTTAGCAGAGAAGAATACCCTTAAAAGACTTGCTCGCACTTGGCAGCAATGTCTAGAAAGCAAGGCCCATTTCAGTTTGTATGTCACAGGAGCAGTTCTCCTTTCGCCAAATGTCATGTTTTCTGTTTTATTTCTCTCATTTTCTTATACCAGAAAAATTTCATCTGCTCCCGATGTTCATTCCCTATTTAAAGACAGCATTCAGTTTGTGAAGCCAGCAGCTGCCAATGCTGTCACTACCCAGGTCTGTGGTGCTGAAGGCCCAATCTGCAGCGAGAAGTGACACAAACCCACTGCTGTTCCATCCAGAGAGCGTTGTGGTATGCAGGGCGGGTTAGGGGATCAAGCCCCCACTGAGGAATAAGCGACAGAAAACACAGAAGGCAAACAAAACAGAAATGTGTTTCACATGCAAACACTCGGAGCCATTCAAAAGAAAATGAAGAGAAGAATGCACGAAAATAGAAAATCGTAACGGGTTTGGGGTAGGACGCTTTTTAAATCAAAGATCGTGTTTTCCTTTCCTTGTTCTCTGGGAACAAGAACCCATCACTGAGATGAATTTATAACTGTTTTCATCATTTACATGAAGCACAACAAAGAGCCGGACTCCAGGCTGCCAGGCAGGCTGCACCCCGGGGGGGGGGGGGGGGGGGGGGGGGGGCGGAATGCATCATTAATTAAGGTGAGGCCACAGAGATGGGTTATCTGGGCACTTCGGGCGCCCCATACACGTACTTCTCCAAGCCAGAGCAGGTGCACCTGGTAAAGTTTTCAAGGTGAACCTGACTTTCCTCAACACTCCTCACCCCCAACTTCCTTCTAGGCATTTCTAGCCTAGTTACCCCCACGTTCCAGAGAAGGCACGATCTCCTTCAAATATCACGCCTGCTTCTCGAACATTATCTGCTGAAACAAATTTAGCATTACGCATTACATCACCACCTTGCTGCAGATTACGGGCCCAGACAACTATCTCCCACATGGGCCAAGGTGATCCGGGCAGCCTGGGGCACCAGTCTGTCCACATCGGAAGGGAGCAGAGCTTCTCGATAAGCAGATGCTCTTGAGCCAGCCGATCTAGGAACTCTATTTTATTTCTTTTTTTTTTCCCCCTTTAAACATGCAGATCGTAATATCAGACCTAGAAGTTTTCTGTGCTGCACAATTTATGCTAGCTCATTACCTCCTGCTACACTCCAAGGCTTTGTAACGGAAATTGGCTCTGATTTCTGAGATGGGCATTACATCATAGCCTTCTTTTAGCACATTATGTCATCCCTGCTGAGACGCATTATCTAGGGTTGGCTCAGCAGTAGTGATTTTTTTGTGGGCCGACTGCAGTGTTCGCAAAGAACTGCTGGGAACCACAGATTGAAATCTGAAACATTTATCTTCTAAAAAGCTGGAAAAGGGGAAAGATGTTCACATCAGACCCCATTTATTTTCCTTAACCCTCTCCTCTCCCAGCTTCTTTTAGATCACATTGCAACAAATGCCAGTGATCAACGTTGCAAAGCCTGTGCACAGACGATCAACTTGAGATAACCACTGCCTGAAATATCAGTCCCCATCAAGAGCAGATACACCTGACACTTGTCACAATTCTGTCTGAAGGCATTTCACAAATGCTTGGAAAAAATCACCTTGCACGCTCACACTGATAACATAGAGCACCCTGCCTAATTCTTGGGTTAAGAAAAGAATTTCTTCTCCTGATCTGTTTATAAATCTATATGAATGAAAACTACATGTACACACATGCTTATCCTCCTGACCGTGTTGTGGCGACAAAGGCAAACTTCTAGAAGATTTGCATTAGAAATAATTTTTATGCAGAGAACTGAGCTGATATTATCTCTTCTCACTTCAACCATGAAATTAGAAGCCCATTTTGTATCTCTCCATCCTAGGCAGGATTAGAAACCATTGCACAGAGGGAATAGACAGGTGCTTGCAGGATAAAGCCAAGATATTCCCAAACCCCAGAGAATCCCAACACCTCTCTTGTTACAAAAGCATAATTATGGAAGGAAAAAAGTCTCTAAATACTGAAAGGAAATGGTATACATTCAACCATGACTAAATTACAATTCCCTCCTTATACAGCAACTAATGAGATTCACTGGATGGGGACTAAGTGCTGGGGGAGGAGGTGTAAGAGAGGTTATGGTGTCTCCTTCCCCCCACCCACCCCTGCTGCATTTTTTTCCACTGACTTTTTCAATTTTTTAACGTTATTTTTGAGAGACAGAGTGTGAGCAGGGGAGGGGCAGAGGGAGAGGGAGATACAGAATCTGAAGCAGGCTCCAGGCTCTGAGCTGTCAGCATAGAGCCCGACGCGGGGCTCGAACTCACGAACCACGAGATCATGACCTGAGCCGAAGTCGGACGCTTAATCGACTGAGCCACCCAGGTGCCCCATCCACTGACTTTTTAATAGTGAATATTTTTATGCTCTCAGTTGCATTTGTGGCTCTCAAATGGTAGCCACGTCCAAACAACTTTATAACTAAAAGAGAGGCAAGCAAAGCTATCATTTGGCCCAAAGAGTCTTGCTCCAATTTCTACCCTTGATGATTTTTCATGTTCTTTGCTAGTGCCTTCGCCCCAATGCCAGTGGATCGTAAAGCAAGATGGTAGCCTTCACCCTTCATTCAGCCCAGAGCAAGGCCAGTGAGCAGTCTGAACATTTGAAAAGGGATTGGGACACCTGGCCCCGTGCTCATGGCAGAGAAACTTCCTGGGCGACAATCAACTGGAAGCTCCACCTTTAGCACTTCCTCTTCTTTCATATTTTATGTCCATTGCTATTTGCCTCTTTCGTCCTAGAGGGGATGGGACGAGGATTGATGGGATGATCCCACAAAGGGCTCCGAGGCTTTCAGATGGATGGTGCTCTATAAAATAGTGCTATTTAACAGCTCAGGACATTTACAAGAATCCTCTTACCCTTCTCCTTTGCCTTCCATTGTCCTTTCATCTCCACTCCATCCCCCTAGCTCTAGGAATTTTATGGTCTGAAGGCCAAAATGCTTTAAATCTTAATAACTACGTGTGCCACTTGGAATACTGAAAGGAAACTATATATACTCTTTACCTGACTCATTCCAAGCTTTTACTGCAGCCAAAGTAACTGCTGCACCATTTAAACATTCCACCGAAAAAGCAAGTAGCCTTCAACACATTAAGCTGATGTCGTGCAAGTTGTAAAATATTAAATGACCAGAACTTCTATCCAATAAAGAAATTACCTGGCTCAATCACCCCCTTTCCCTTTGCAGGAGGCAAGAAGATGGATTCACAAACATAAAGGACATATGCCTGCCTCTAGATAGAGCTAGCCACCAGCTCTTGAAGACACACGAGGGGAGGGGGCTAAACATTACTATTCCCTCTTCCTCCAGTGCCCCAAAGTTGTGAACAATCCTGCAAAAAAAAAAGGCTTTTAGGATGCCCAGAAGTCCTCAGTCCACTCCCCAACCAGGCTAATTATGGAAAGGAGCCATTGTGCTCTTGGCATTGTAACAGGAGAGCCACTGGCAATGAGATGAGTTCTGCTACCTTCTTACAGGGAAGAGGAAACCTAGCTCCAAATCTAGTCGTTTCTAAAGGTAAGTGTATATATTGGGGGAGATCAGATTTCACATTGAGAAATCAACTATTCCCTAATGGATGTCCCAAAATAAAGATGAAGGGCACAGGTGGCCAAGGAAGAATGGGAGATCACACAAGGAACTCCCTGGCTCCTGACATTACAGTAAAGCCAGGCTTGGAGTGAGAAGGGAATTCTGCGCCAGGCTTCAGGTGCCTTTGCCGCTGCCTTGGCACCAGTCACTATACTTGGGAGGTTAGCAGAAGAGGAATAAAACAGTGTGGACCTTTTGGGCACTCTTGGACAAGGGCATGTGGAGAGCTGGCATAGCCTCCTTTGCCCCCACCTGCCCAGAATCACTAGCAAGATCACCTAATGCATAGAAAAACTGACATTTATTTTATCATTGAAAGTTTTGATCCCGCTACCTATCAGCAATGCCAGGAGACCAGCTGTCCTGACCAGTTGCTCTCTGGGTGCCACCCCAGAGTTCCAGGAGCCATCCCCTGGGGGCTTGTGGCATTTTCTAGGCTGCAAGGCCTTCCCTACTCCCCAGAGTAAGCCCTCATCAATGCACCTTCAGATCCGTCTTCTTAGAAACAGCAACAAAAACTTCTACAAACGTAAGCATGTATGAATATACTGACTACAAAAACATCAAGGATTACCATTTAGACCCATAAAGGTTATAGAGATTTACTTTAACCGGCTTTGAAAAAAAAAAATCATACAGGTTCCTTTACAACTCACATCCAGACTGTGTCTGGTCAGGATCCTTCTTAACTTCAGCATTCTTGTATTCCCTTCACCTCTACTCCTAGTCCAGGCTAAGTAGCCTGCCTTTCCCTTAAGAAGGTTTTTCCTTCTCGGATGGCGGGTTTCTTCTCCACATTTCTTTCATGATCTGAGGCGTGTCTCTTGCTTACCCCTTAACAGAAGTCCTAGGTTCTCATTAATCCTGAACAACAGAACTAGTAGGCTCCATTCATTCATTCATTCAGCACATACTTATAGAACAGGATCAATTATTATGCAAAGTGTTGTTAGGGATGAATCAGACATGGCTTCAGCTTTCAGGCACAGGAGAGACCACAGACATGCTATATTAATAAATATGTGACAGAGGCTGCCAACTCTTCAGCCACGTTCCTTCCCTTATTCCTGGCTACACAGCCAGATAAACTTCTCAACCTCCTCTACTATTAAGGGAGGCCATGTGCCTGGGTCCTAGTCAATATAAAGTGGATGGATATGATGTGCCCCACTTCCAATGATGCACCTGTGAGATCCTACATGCTCTTTCCTCCTTCTGGCTCGTTGAAATGGCAGGATCACCAAAACTCAGAAGCCATGTGTTGAATGGCAGGGCCTCAGACAGTCTGAGTCCACCAATGCCCACTTAAAGGAAAGCTGCCTTTGTGGCCTATTCATGTTCATGTCTGGTACAACAGCAAAAAATAAACTCCTACTGTGCACATCCATCACCCATTCAGGTCTATTGATAACAGCAGCCAGGCTGCTCTAATTAATATAAATGTTGAAATGATCTACTGAAATGCAAAGATGCTCACAGAGTACATGACAGTAAGCTGAAACACTGTTATTAGAACTTGACGTTACTTTTCATAAGAACATGTACATAAATGTACATAGACACACATAGAGAAAGTTCTAGAAGTATGTATCTCAAGGTATAGGTGTTTATCTCTGAATGGCGGTAGTATAGGTGTGGGTTATCTATATTTCCTGGTGTGAAATGAAATGATTTTGTAATTAAAGGATAAAAGTTATGGCTAACATTGAAAAGGAAGGTATGTCTTGAGATGTAAATACAAAAGAATAGCGTCTCAAAGTGGTTAAAGATTTCCTGAGGGAAATTAGGAAAGGTTTCTCAAACCAAGCATCTATTAATGACCCCTCCAACACTGAAAATCTATAACTTAGCTACAGCCTGAGAAATAGAATAGTTCAATTATACAACACACCTGGTTCCCAGCCTTTACATATTAAGGCCTTGTCAATGGAGATCAATTCACCTAACAGGATGGAAGGCATAAATCTTTTACCTTTAGGAAGCGCAAAGAGACTAGTCTCGGCGGTTGTTTGGGGTAGGGGGGTAAGGATAAGGAGAAAGGGAAGAATTACAAGGGTTAGAGAAGGAAAGAAGTAGAATACTGCCGTTACACCATTTTGTACCTTTTGAAAATGTTGCTATATGTATTTATTACTTATTCCAAATTTTTAGAAAATATTTATGAATTTTGTGTTGCAAGTATTCACCCCCTACTTTTTCAAAAGTCTAAGTTCTATGGCCTTTTGTAAATATTAAGTCAGAGATTCCCTTTGAATTGGTTAAGAACAAAGATGCTAAGCAAGTAAACCAGGTCAAAGTTTCCCAGGAGAAGTCCTCAAAACCATAGATCCAACTGGTCACTGCAGCAAAGGTTCCCCTTTTTATGTGGGAAGAGCTTAAATATGTTCTTGCCATACACTGGAGGAAAGGGGTGGTGAGTGAAGAGTCCCCTCTGCTTTCACACTGTCTTCAAAAAGGCCTGGAGAGGGGGGGAGAGGTAAAAGAGATAAAGGGGTTAAGCACACTTACCTTGAAGAGCACTGAATAACGATGTATAGAAATGTTGAATCACTATATTGTACACCTGCAACGAATACAACGCTGTATGCTAATTATACTTAAATTTAAAAAATAAAAATAAAAATCTTTAAGGGCTCGGAGAAAGATTTGGGGGTACCATAAGAATCAGAAACTTTGTGGGGCACCTGGGTGGCTGAGTCAGTTAGGCCTCCGACTTCGGCTCAGGTCACAATCTCAGAGTCTGTGGGTTCAAACCCCGCATCCGGCTCTGTGCTGACAGCTCAGCCTGGGGTCTGCTTCAGGTTCTGTCTGTCTATCTGTGTCTCTCTCTCAAAAATAAATAATACAGGGGCGCCTGGGTGGCTCAGTCGGTTAAGCGGCCGACTTCAGCTCAGGTCATGAGCTCGCGGTCCGTGAGTTCGAGCCCCGCATCGGGCTCTGGGCTGATGGCTCAGAGCCTGGAGCCTGCTTCTGATTCTGTGTCTCCCTCTCTCTCTGCCCCTCCCCCGTTCATGCTCTGTCTCTCTCTGTCTCAAAAATAAATAAAACGTAAAAAAAATTATTTTTTAAAATAAATAATACAACATTTTAAAAAAAATTTTTTAAATCAGAAACTTTGCAAAATGTGGTGAGCCAAAGCCCCAACCACTGTTTTGCCATGAAGACTTGGAGGGTGACACAAAAGAGGAGGGACAAGCCCACCAACTCTCTAGACTAGTAGAGAATATTGCAGTCTCAGATCCCTGCAACCAGACTCTGAAACAGAGATTTTTCAGTAGGTGGCTTGCTGAGTGGGGCTCTTTGATTGCCAGCAGGGAGGGAGGAAAGGAAGTAGAATTAGACACAAGGAGAAGTTGAGCTGTGATGGTCACAAGAAAGGTGTCAGTGGATCCCCATGGAGCCGGGATGACCCTTCTGATTTGTCCCAAGTTGAAGCTAAGCTTTTATGTGCCCTCAGGGCCTTGCACAAGCAGCTGTCTTCAGCTACTTTTCTGGGAAGGACTCAGTTGTGAGACATCAGCAGACAATATGCCCAATAGGTATGGGGTTCGGGGGCAAGTGCCTAGGATCAGGGGACACTCTACATCATCCACTAGAGAGAGGTAGTAGGATGTCAAGTCTTCTCCTATCAGTCTATACCCAGCTGCCAAGAGACAACATCAAAGTCTCTCTGAAATCCCTCAACTTCTTAAGCAAGCCCAGGGGCTCTAGAGGCCAAACCCCCTGGGCCATCTCCCCCATGGAACCTAGGCTCCAGCCACATGCAGCTACTCACCAGTCCCAGAAATTACCATCCCCTTTTGTGGCTCTAAGCCTTCATACATACTGTTCCTTCTGCTATTCCTTCTTTCCTCTCTTATCTTCATGGAAAATCCCTACGTATTCTCTAACCCTCAGGGTAATTTCCCCTGGGAAACTTCCCTGGCTCCCCTATTCCCAGCAACTCATACTCTCTCACCCCATGTGACTACCATGTTGTACGCATCTACACTACCACCCACACCAGCCCCTGTGAGTATTGCCAGTTCTGCATGTGTGTTCCCACTCTACTAGAGGCTTCCTAAAAACAGAGCCATGGCTTCTTCCATCCTCACATCCCTGATGCATAGGGAGTATTGGATTAAATGTTTGTTGAATGAATAAGTAATTCCATGTGGAGAAATGGTGCTGGCAGCACTAGCCCTGCCAAGGAAAAACAGACAAATTCTGATAAACTGGTGGGACAGGAGACAGGAACTAAGGACATGGAGAGAGGCAAGGTGTTTGCCACCAGCCATGTGCCAGAAACATTTGGCTTTTATGTCATCTTTGTTTCTTGATAGTGATTGTCCAACTTCAGCATCACAGAAGAGAGACAACATTGGGGGTTCTTATGTTAAAAGCAAAATTGCTCCTAGGGTATAATAACCAGAAACTCTCGTAAGGACAACTTTTAGGAAGGAGTGTGGGCCTGCACAGATCCCCGGGTGAGACTGTTCACTAAATGAGATGGTGGTCCCGAGGAAGTATCCTCTCTGCATCCTCTCCTGGAAAATCTCGGCCAAGGGCAAGAGGAGCTGCCGTAAGCGAACAACATATTTAACTTTTCTCCTCATGCTGATCAATGAAGGTGTTCATGAGGGGATGGCTGTGGGACTGCATGAGCCAATAGTCTTTAGACCAAAGAGGAACAAGGGCCCAGGTAAGAGCAGGAAAAGGGGGCATTGTGTGACCCTGGAGCCCCCTTCTAAGGGGAAAATGGAATGCAGGCTCTCACCTTTCTTTGCCTCTCATCCCCATCCACATCTCTATCCTCAAGGGGAATGGGACTAGCCTAAACTACAATGAGAAGTGACCATATCTCAGTCATATCTTGAGATATGGTCAAGCAAGTAACCATTTTTTTCCCAGAATCCCCATGCAAGCGTAATACACTGAGTAATGAGACAAAATTACCTAAGGTCATTGTCAACAGGCATCAAAACAAGTTTGGCTTCAATCAAAATGAATTTTAGGTCCATCTTTCTTTATCCTCAAGTCTTAATGCCTCATTACACAACCAGAGATCTGCCATTTTAGGGAGAAAAAAATATTCTGTTTCCTCAGGAAATGCCAAGGGGCCACAAATTTTAATCTGCTCCAGCTGGAGTGGAGGCTGGGGGCTTATTTAAGCTCAGAAAGTATACCTTCTTGCATTTCCTCCTGCTGACAAACTAAAGATCCTCCTTGACCAAGGTTTAGGTAGCTGCTCCCAGTATCCAAAGAAAGATTGCCCAGCCAAGCAACTGCTCCACCCACCTGAAAGCCTGCTTAGGATGCCATTTGAATGTAGGAGTCAATCTCTAAATATAACCCTGAAAGCAGCCTCCGCCATCATCCCTGCACTTGTAGCCTCTCTTCCAAAATAGTAAAATGGCATGGGCGGGCCTTCTGCCTTCCCCCCCCTCCCCAGGGGGCAGCCTGGGGTAATGAGACACAAGAGAGCAATCCTCTGCTGTCTCTCCCTCAACACTTGCTTGGGAGGAGGGGTGCACCGAGTAGTTTTCCACCCGGGAGTTGCTGCCAAGCCCCAACCTCCCAATTCCCCACTGGGTCTCTCTCAAAGCATCTGGTCCCTAGTGTGAGTCAGCTATCCCAGGGCATTGATTAGCCTCAGCAAAACCCTCAGGAGTGTGTCTTTCCCACCACCTTGACCCAGGGCTCCTGCTGTAAAATTCAGAATCACAACATATCCTGTTCCTAACTGATCATCCTTATATCACCAGATGTTTTCCAATAACCAACAAATATCTGCTTATTATTGGTCTCTCTCACTAAGCCTGAGGTCTTTGACACCAGTGCTGTGTCTTCTCATCCATGGACCTTCAGCGCCCACCACGGTTCCAGGCACATAGCAGATGCCCAATAAATGCTGGAGGGTTGGAGAGAGGGATGAAGGGAGAAATAGAGGTGGAAGGGAGGGAGAAATGGAGGAGGGAGGGAGGAAAAGTTGGGTGGGTGCGTGGGTGGATGTATGGATGGATGGATGGATGGATGGATGGATGAGGAATTGCCTTGGTGTTGCACTTTGTAGACAGAGGGACACATGATAGGAAGTACAGCTTGAGGAGTGTGGCTATAGCTGTGCCCTGCTACTCAGAACATGATCCTGGAACCCTCACAGAACTCTAGGAGCTCCAAGTCAGAGAATGACAGTGCCATGGCTCCTGCCCAAAACTAAATCCACTTGGGGCCTCTCCAAAGCAGGTGCAGGAGGGAATTGTGTTAAGATCACCTGTAGAACACAGTGACCCTCACTGACACAACCCAAGGCAGGCTTCCCAATTCTCTGCATGCTGCTTCCCTCTGTGAGAAGAGAGGCATAGAGATGTAGTCTCTCCCAGGCCCCCAGCCTGGTGAGGAAAGCCGGGCAGGAGCCACGCTGACTGTTCATCCCAGATGTGGCTGAGGAGGGTCTGGAGCCTGAGGTAGCCTGTTCATCTACCCTGGACAGCAATGTTTTCATGTGTGCAGTTGGGCTGTTCTTCCCCTGGACAAAGTCTGAAAGCCTATAAACCTCTGAATAGAAGGTCGTTGGTTTTATGGAAATGCTATTTCACTGGCTCTGCTTTATTTCCAGCCAGGCAGAGCCTTGTTATCAAGGCTGTTAGAGACAGCTGAGCTCCTGAGGCACTGGGACTCTGGACAAGTGTCTTCTGACCAGGAATGGAGAGGCACCAGTGCTGGAATAACTAAGGGGCAGGGGATAAAATTAAGCATAGGAAAAGGCAGGCTAGAGTAAGATTGTATTGCCTCATGGCCAGAGTTCTGCTTCCGTTAAGACCCAGCTTTGGAGAAGAAAGGAGCCATCATTACCCTTCACGTGCCTGAGACCACCCTTGCCAGCGAAGCTTCTGGGGATGCAGGAACCCTACTGGCCCTGCCTTCTAGTAGTGAGCACCTCCCTTCTGTGGTCCTTCAACCTGGCTTCTGCTTCATGAAATGGACAATTAAGAACCAGTTAGGAACAAAAGAAGCTGCCCATTATGAGGACTAAACCTGAGGCTTCCTGGCAATACCAACTACCCATTTAGCTTTACTGACTAATTTCAATTAAACCAAAGCTAGAGGTTTTGGTCGCTTTGTGTGCTAGTGTTCTAATTGAGAATGACATACAGGATTTCTATCATATTATAGAAATCTGTCTAACAAGACTTATTATGGTGATCATTTCACAATATATCCAAATACTGAATCATTATTTTGTAAACCTGAAACTAATCTAAAATTGTATGTCAATTATACCTCAATTAAAAAGAAAGAAAGAAAGAAAGAAAGAAAGAAAGAAAGAAAGAAAGAAA